>NC_135856.1:33563072-33668072 GCF_031162955.1 Sander vitreus
AAACATTAATTCCCGACATGTTGTTATCTGTCAGTTGCTCGGGCACATTGCTGTCGGCACTGACAGGACACAGATGTTGGCCGTGCCGTCTCTGGTTCTGGCTCTGACCACGGGAACGGTGACGGGACAGCTCGCTTCAACGCAGCGTAAACTCCTGAAAATAATGTCCATGTCGCAAATGTATCTGTCTCTGGAGTCATTTCAACCACAGAAGACAGCAACAGGAAATAACACTCGCAGACTTTATTTTCTGTGCCGAAATGTTTTCGCGGTGTTGGTGAATTCTTAAAAAAACAAACGCCACTAAACGTCGGGTTAAAATGCGTTGTAACTCGGGTTACTGAGATTGTAACGAGTATAATATTACCGAAATTGAATTAGTAATGTGTTGTATTACTGCGTTACAGCAAAAAGGAATACATTACTGTAATCGCGTTACTTTTGTAACGCGTTACTCCCTCCCTCTTAAGGAATTATACTTGGACATCTTTGGGCGAAATGACCTAAGAAAAAAATAGAAAATAAAAAAGATGGGATAACATTTCATGTGATAATAGAATAGGAAAGATAATAGAGAAAAAAATAATTAATTCATTAATTCTTTGATTGGTTCATTGATTAAAAAAAAGGTGATGAGTTATGTTGAATGAGCATGTAATAAAACATATTAGATATATAAAAAATAATTATTTTATTTTTAACAATTTAATAATTTTCATTTTCCTTTTGACTGCCTCATTTTGATGTATGATTTTTCTGTATTTCCCAGACGTCTCTTATCACTCTGCAGAAGGCAATAGCAGGTCTGGTGGTGATGTCAGAAGAAATGGACTGCATATACACAAGCTTCATGAACAACCAGGTTCCCACCCACTGGGCGAACTCTGCCTACCCTTCTCTCAAACCCCTGGCCTCCTGGGTCAGAGACCTTGCCCTCAGGACCTCCTTTATCCAGGTTTGGAAGAAAAAGGGAAACACATACTGACACACAAACACACATATTGGCATCTTATGCACTTGCTTACGTTGAGTTTTATTTGTATTTTGTTTAAAATATTTTGTCTTAATAAAGTTAACGTAAAAGCGTATGAATGAATCAGAGATTAGTGAAAAGATGGGGGGAAATATGATAATAGGACTCACTTCCTTCTTCTGGCTCAAGTCTCTGGATCACTGACTGTCGCACACACTGACAGGACTCAAATCTCATGAAGTACTTTGTTTTTGTGTGTGTGTGTGTGTGTGTGTGTGTGTGTGTGTGTGTGTGTGTGTGTGTGTGTGTTTATCTTGACAGAGTTCTGAAGCACTGTAACAGGAAATAATTTGGTAGGCATGGAACTGAGAAACAAATGGAAGTGCTCTCATCAAGTTGAAAACACTAATAACATGTTGCGTTCTTCCCTGAGGCACAGACCATCTCTCTCTCTCTCTCTCTCTCTCTCTCTCTCTCTCTCTCTCTCTCTCTCTCTCTCTCTCTCTCTCTGTCTCTGTACACCCTCTTTTAGCATTTGGTTCATCTCCTCTGACTTGAGCTGTTCTTCCATGAGACTGGTCTGAACATGAGTGTTGCACAATCACTAAAATTCACTCACACACACACACACAAAGAGGACAAAGGGGGGCGAGTTGCATTAGTTTATTATGTGATGGGTAGCCGCTGAGTCAGAGTGCAAATGTTCACTACCTGAAAAGAGAGAATCCACCTCAATGCCAGTCAATAGTTGAGTCACTGTCAGACCCCATAAGTAACAGGATGCCTGTAATGCACCATGGCTTGTTAAACATTGAACACAACACATTAAAAAGTTATTTATAGATGCACAAATTCTAATTACATTTTGTCCCTTTCTCTCTCTGTCTTGTTAGGCTTGGATCACACGTGGTCCGCCCAAATCTTTCTGGATCTCAGGATTCTTCTTCCCTCAAGGCTTTCTTACTGGTAAAACACTGCAGCAACAACGTATACTCAATGTGGTCAATGAACCATAGCAGTAAGGGAAATTGCAAAGCTACTGGAATAGCTCTTACTCCAGCTATTCTTTTAATTATACGTAAAAATAATGTGATTAGCTTTTAACTGCACTATTTACATGCGTTAGATCTTGCAAAAAGAACCTGATGAAATGCATCTTTCATGTTTTCCTCTGTGTGCTGGCCTGTAGGGGTGCTTCAGAATCATGCCAGGCACTACAATTTGCCCATTGATGAGCTCAACTTCCGCTTCAACATGGTGCCGTTGTACAGAGACCAGGTAGCAGTCTGTAAGGCTCTACTCAGTCTCCCTGACAACACTAAACTGGACATGGATGATGATGTACGTGAAAGGAGGGGGGGGGGTGGTTGATAAGTGATGTTTAAGGATTCTGATGAATCCTGTAGGTTCCAGTTGTCCTTCTATCCTTATTTCAAACACTTGTTGCATGCCATTCCCCATGTTGCTCTCGCCTCATTTCCTCTCATTACTTTAAGTGGTGGCTGTCTATAGCATTAAATGCCCCACCCCCCAACAAAAAAAAACTATTATTAACTATAAGTATTATTTTCTTGAGGTTTCACTGCAGACACACAGCTCAGCTAAAGTTTGCACATTTCCTTAAGTTCACTCCTCTCAAATTCTCTTAGCAGAATTTACAATCTCTGTTGTTCATGTCTCCATCAACATACTCACCTCAGATTTGTTCTCAGCTTAAATTGAGATTTGTTTAATTATGCTCGCATAAACACGTGTTTTCCAGCCGAGATCCCAAAGAGGCTAAACTAGACTAGAAGTCACAGTGTTATGACGCCTCATATCATTGGGGAACAACACATGCACAGTAATATCTTATCTACACTTGCCAAAAGGCTCAGGAGCTGGCACACGATCATAGAACATGGGGGTGATAGATTTGTTTCACTGAAGTGTCCGCAGTTTGCCTTGGGTCTGAATATATTTTATACGAAAAATAAATATATGTATATCGGTCGCCATCCATTCGAGCATACCCAAAAAGTTATTTTCTGCGCACCCAAAGAGCACCTGATCAGACACCATCCCTTTATGTTTAGCGCTGTCTGCTGTAACCCTCCAACATCGCAGCTCCCGTTACATCGCGCATGTGTCATACTCCATAGCCCCCATGGGATCAGGGGCCATGTCTCAACCTTCGTTTAATAGTGAACGAAAAAAGTGGCAGGGTATACTTTTAACCACCGGTGCTCATAGAAGGGAATAAAGTTCACCGGGAGGAGAAAGTCCTGAAAAAAAACATATCCAGGCACCTCAGGATGTCTGAAGAAGGCTCAAGCCAAAACATGTTGGTGTACTTTTAAATGTCTTGCCAAATATATTAAAGGTCTTTTATTTTTTGTAACCAACCTTGACTTCATTTAATAGCTGTGGGAGACCCGAGGAAGTCACTGCACCCAGCGCATAAGCTCCTGTAAAACTTTTTTGTAAGAATAATAAAAATCAAATCCTTAATAAATTGCTGTATAAAGGCAAAAACAACATTGTTTGTGTTGGTAACCCAGCTTCTAAAAGGATAAGTGATGGTCAGAGCAACGGTGAATGTCAAAGCTTACTATTCCCCATTACCACGTACATTTAATGTGAAAATACAAGAGCAATGCATTAAAAAGAGAGAATTGATAACTGAATATGTATCTTTCACTCTCCGCTGCTCCAACTCATTTGTGGACGCAACAGTTACCAGAGCCCAAGAATGGTGTGCTCGTGCACGGCTTGTTCATGGATTCCAGTCGCTGGGACGATGACAACATGGTGATTGAGGATGCGTTACCTCGAGTGATGAACGCCATGCTGCCGGTGGTGCACTTTGAGCCACAGCAGAACTACGTGCCAGAGCCTGACCTCTACCATGCTCCTCTGTACAAGACATCAGCCAGAGCTGGAACTCTGTCTACCACAGGTACTTACTGGTTTAGTTTGCAATTTATATTTTTACATTTTAATGCATTTAGCTGACACATTTGATACTGAATGAGCAGGCAGGGGTTTGTTGTTTTGCTCAAGGGCACTTAAGCATGGACGTATATCTTCTTAGTTACTTCCTAGTTGTTTGGGGGAGTTTTTGATGTCTAGAACAATCTCTTTCACCATTAGGCAATGTAATGGATAGCTAATTTGATTTGACGTTTTCCCTCACCTTTCATTTCTGTCTCACTCCAGGTCACTCTACTAATTTTGTTGTGACAGTAATGATTCCCTCCCATCGACCCAGCGACTATTGGATATCAAAAGCCTCTGCTCTGCTGTGCCAGTTGGATGATTAAGTTTTTATTCAAGGAGAAAAGGGAATTTAAAATGTGACCGAAACATACATCTCTATACACAACTTTGAATTACGTTTAAGCTTTTGTGGAATTATTTATAAAGATTTTCACAGACATGATTTCTGCTGAAAGTGCAGTGTAATAAACACTTCTGAGCTAGCCCTGACTGATCTATATGCTTCTTTCCTACACTTATGTGTATCCGCAGACATTAATATCAGTTATATGCAGCAACATAGTCCTATGCTGCTGAGACTTGATGAGAGCGGTGCAGTACATCCAGATCTTTGAAGATGAGACATTTGCTGTAAGCACCATATACTAGACTCCCATACTGAAAAGCTCCATTCACGGTGTGCGGTAAGTCATTGGATGAATGTGCTTATTGAAATTTACAGTACACATGTAGCCTCAGGGACAAAAAAGATGGAGGGATGGACAGCGGAATAGATGAACGTAGATGTGTGAATGCATCAATGGTTCTCAAACGTGAAAAGAAAAAAAAATAGGGGAATTGCTAAAAGGGATGACTTGAGACGGTATGATGATCATCAAATGATGAAATGTTTCCGCCAAACCCCCCACACACATCAGCCTATTTGTGACACTTAGGGCAAGCAGTGCAAACACATAAAATATGGCTTTTCAAACACATTAAGTACACCCACTGCAGTACTTGGGCAGGGTGCAAACGCACTCAATCTCTGTCTGTGTCACACACACTGCTTCCTCCACGCCTTACTGCTCCGCTAACGCCAAGCAGGAATGGACATATATAAACTCTATTTAACATCAATCAACCTGGGGAAGAGCAGCATAAAAAAAATAAACGTATGATTCTGTAGAGGGAAAGACAGCTTTAAAAGCATCAATACAGATGAGCTAGATATATATATATATATATATATATATATATATATATATATATATATATATATATATATACACATCACTGCAAATTGCAGCATTTGCTTTTTTTTCTGTTTTCTGAGTTTCAATTAACAAAATGCTTTACACAAAATGCTGTATTACTAATTCTACCCTCAAAAGCACACACAATAAATTACTGTAATTAATTACTCAAATGTATTACTGTATTGATGATATGAGGTACAGCATGATTCAGTAAGTGTATCATAGCCTCACAACATATTTACTTGTTTCAGTGTAGTTTAATCATGGTTGAAATATTAAATATAATATCAAATAATGGTGTTAAACAATAACTATTTCTCACAAAAACAGTATGCAGTGGTCATTTTCTTGAGGTAATACCACAAGACAATTATTTGAAATGGTGTAGAGTAAGAATGGTCTTTGAAAATCTCCATTTCATTAATTGAATATGCATTGTTGTAAATGTAATGAAATCTAGAGACTGACTTTACACCACAGAAAATCATCAATTTACAAAAGTCGAATTGTGATTGTACTTCAATGCGTCACTTGACTTTTTCTGTTCTGTATTTACCACAACATAGAAGGACAACCCAATGTAATGGATGTTTCAGTTGCTTGTGATACTGGAAATCATCATAACTGTAAACTACAATTGACACTGTTGTAACAGACAATAGATAGAACATGTTGACAGTAGACAGAAAAAGAAATAGCATTTTTAAAGTCCTTTTTTTCTTTCGCAGTGGTGGGAAAGTAATTAGTGATTATGCTGCACCAAGGTAATAAATATTAATGGCATAAGTAAAATAAGAAGAAATGCTTGATACCACGTCGCATTGATTCCCATTGTATGTAAGGCAAGCTTTTGGGGTTTATTGGTAAGAACTCAGCAAGATATTTTGGCTCTTTGCATTATGGGTTTTGCACACTGAAACTTGTAAAAACTGAGCCAAAGCAATTGTAAAATTGTGTATCATGTAAAATTGTAATATAGTAATAATATGGTTAAATAAAATAGTTACGTGTGGTTTATACATCATGAAGCTGAAAGGGGAAAAAATGTGTCATGACAAGTTTGACCAACTTTGTTCTGAGCTTTTACCTGATTTCCCATTTCCACTCATTCACTTTCCTGCTGTCTGTTTCTATGTCCTGACTGTCCCACATGTACAGACTACAATGCACTTTGGTTATTAGACTAACTTAACTCTGTCTGTTTTTGAGCAGGATTGGAATTTGCAGCAGAGGCAATTGTGTTACTGGTTATGCAAAGGCTTCCCTAAAGCTGTAAATGGTGATGAGTTGTCGGGCTTTGCAGGGGCTTTTAAGTACACATCAGGACATGTCCGCTCAAAGGTGAAACCTTTATCATTTATTTATCTCACCTTCATACAAATTTAATCACAGACAGTGACAACTGACAGATTTGACTTGCTGCACCTGAAAGTTTCTGCAATAAACACAAATCCCCCATGATCCAGTTTTAATTTTGTGCAAGTCAACTAGTGCATACACAGTGACTGCACAGATTACTTCACACATGCATGGTTTTCAGCAACCTTTGTATCAACAAAGCAACATTCACTGACCTCCTAACCTCCTTTTTTTAACCTTCATTCTTCTGATAAATCCTTTTATCAATCAAGATTATACACTATGAATAACTGTGCATGTACTGTACTGTACTGAGGGAGGGAAAGGATTGGAGGAGTAAATTATATTGTATGCCCCAGTCACTCTGAAACCAGATTAACAATCATCTCACACACACACACACACACTTCCCGATGGATTAAGTCAGAGGGAAGAGAACATGGCTAATGTTTGAAACAGATGGGTCTAAAAAAAAAAGGGGGGCGAAGAGATTAAAAAATGTGTAAAGCAAATAGATTGTTCCATTTCAACCGATGATGAAAACCGCTCTAGGACAATGAGGACAGCTGTTAACATGAATATTTGGTAACTAATCAATAGTGGCCTTGTGCTCTCACTGGAGGGATTTGTAATCGTAACAACCGACATTTAGGTTATTCAATGCTGATGATTTATTTCAAAGTTCTAACACAGCAGTAATTCAGCGCTGACACAAGCTGTGGAGAGACGTCTGTGAGACTACCACAGTAGTGACTTTTTGGCTAATGAGAATATCCAAACCACCCTTGTGTCTGAGAGTGGTATCAATCTTCTCATCTATGTCTTGGCAAGAAAGTGAATAAACCGACATCATTTTTAATAACTGCTTCTGGATTATTTTATAGTAATATTCCAAAACATTCCAGTGTTTCTGACTACAGACGAATTAGGTTCCTGCTCTATTTACATGTAATGATTTAGAGTCATATTCCTGCTCTGTGTGCAGAACACAGAAGACTGAGCTTACAATAAACAGTTCAGAGTGAACAGTAATGAGGCTGTGACCGTGCAAAGGCCTTCCACCTCAGTCATGCAGAGGTATAATAGGTATAATAATTTAACTCAGAAGCCGAAGCTGGGAATGACGTCACACCTGAGTTGAATGCGTTCCATTTACAAGTTGGATTTTCATTGTTTTCATTAGCTCTAGCCACGTTAGCCATTGGAAAATCTGAGTTCCGAGTACAAATGGAACACACTATAAGGTTGCACCTGTTCGGGCATTGTCTGAACTATTACAGAATCACCAACTAAAGATCAGACGGGTGTTTGCATGCAGACATTTCGTTTTCTACAAAGCAAACAGCAATATCGATCTCACAGAAGGGACGTGTGTGTGGTCTTTACATTACAATAACTTCACAAAGTCTGCAGAGATCTATTCCACCTGACCTGGCACCAACTGTGTCAACAAACAGAGCAAACAAACAATATTCACTCATGTGGTCTGTTCCACCTCAGGACCAGAAAAAGCGGGATAGCTCTGGGACAGTCTGCAGGGGGAAGGGGTGGGGACAATGTGAGGACACTGTCTCTGTCAGCTTGGCCTGTTGGCAAATGGAAGGGGTGTGTGTGTGTGTGTGTGTGTGTGTGTGTGTGTGTGTGTGTGTGTGTGTGTGTGTGTGTGTGTGTGTGAGTGAGATGCAGGGTAGTACAATTACAGCCACCAACATCTGTGTGTAGTGAATTTCTGAGATTAGATTTGACCAATTTGAACATGTCATTTCTCCGCTGAGCAGCATTTGTCAGGTGTGCATATGTGTTTATGTGTGTGTGTGTGTGTGTGTGTGTGTGTGTGTGTGTGTGTGTGTGTGTGAGCTGCATGAACGTCCTAACTAATATCAGTTAGGAGATTGGATCCCTCCTGAGTCCTGACTTGGCTCAACGTAGCTCAGTCATCCATTCCTGCTGGGAAATGAAGTTTTCTGAGCCTTGCTGTGGACTCACTCTTACATTTTCACATCTGAGCTCATGTTCACCTATCAGCTATGGGTGCAGAGAATCTTAAAAACTTTGTGCAGTAGTCTAAAACTTGTCCTTAAAATGTAATACCACTATCCACATGCAACTACACCTGAAAAGGAAATTAACGATGGGACATACACACACACACACACACATAACATTTAGAAATACTGTTCCCAAGACGGAACCCCTGAATGTTTCGATTTAGTGTATATGAAATGTACATATTTAGCTAGAATCAAATGTTTAGTTAGTAGTATAGTTCCCTTTTCAATAAGTATGAGGCAGTGTTGAAAACGGGAAAATATGTCAGTTATTGTTTCTCAATCCAAAAAAAGGAACAAAAAATTGATTAATACAGAGAGCTGCCTGGTATTATAAATCAACAGATGCTGGGCTCAGTTGCTGACGTCTATATCTCACTCACTGTGTCATTTTGCAACAAACTACTGTGGATGGCCTACCCCCCACTGTAAATGTGGTTAAGACGAGGGTAGCTCATTCTGTCAGGCAGGAAACGTCCATCAAGATGGTCTACTTCCTCTGTAAATGTAGTTAAGGGGACGGTAGCTCATTCTGTCAGGCAGGACATTTCTATGAGGATGGCCTACTCCCTCTGTAATTGTGGTTAAGGTGAGGTTAGCTAATTCTGTCAAGCAGGAAACGTCTATCAGGATGGTCTACTCTCTCTGTAGTTGAGGGGGAGGGTAGCTCATTCTGTTACTCAGGAAACATCTATTAGGTAGCCTACTCCCTCTGTAAATGTGGTTAAGGGGAAGGTAGCTCATTCTGTCAGGCAGGAAACATCTATCAAGATGGCTTACTCCCTCTGTAAATGGGGTTAAGGAGAAGATATCTTATTCTGTCAGTAATTATCACATTTCTCCTTTATTTTACACAAAACTAGTTTTGCTGTCGATTTAAAGGAATAGTTTGACATTTGGGAAATGTGCTCGTTTGCTTTCTTGCCAGTGGTTCTATATTCCTTTAAATCTGAAATGTTATAGTAAGAAAAATGGACATTTCCTGTTTTGTGTCGGTTTTATTCCTTTAAGTTGCATGTCACACTGTATATAACTACATTTTATGGGAACAATATTTTGGCAGTCGCATGCTGTGATTAACCAGGCACATCAGATGACAAGCTGCCATTACACTGCCTGTCCAGTTAGATTGACAACAGCAACTCTGTCATAATCCAGTCGCTTCAAGAAAGGAATGAGGATGGTCTGACAACTTTGGTGAGTGAAAGCATATTTAAATGTATAATTTAGTGAATGTGTTAAATGTCAGCCACTCAAATGCCAGTAATTATCACATTTCTCCTTTATTTTTCACAAAATAGTCATGTACAGTGAATTTATGTAAGGTACATCCTTCAAAGGAGAATGAATCATTCTGAGCAGAATGGCACAGACCATAAAGAAAAAGACACTCAAGTTGACCCAAAATACAATCCTGTAATAGCATGGCAAAAGTCACACGCTCATTTCAAATGTACGTCAATATCAGTCAACAGAGTTTCACATTTTGCAGCATTGCTATTTGAGACAGTTGTGTGGTTGCAGCTTTAATATAGCTTTGACTTGTCAATTTCTACCCAGAATAACTAATTCGCTTTTCATATTTTTAGTACAGTCAAATTAACATTTCCATCATTCTTCATTTGACACACTTTGAACACATTTTCTGTGCCATAAATCCTTCTCACATGAAACACATATGCTGAATAGAAATCAACATGAATGAGTAACAATAGAAGTGTGTCAGGTTATCCCACAAAGTATCTACATAAGTTAGTCCAAATTTCATGTAGGCTATGTAGAAGACACTTCCTCTTCCACGTCTCATATGAGTCAATATATCGCCACTATTCATATTCTCCATTATGAGTCAGTGATCAATGTCTTGTAATTTTCCTCTACCCATTACGTAACATACTTACCAAGACCCTCTTCCCATCTATGGGACCTTTGACAGGCGAAGTAACAATCCCAGCATGGGTTCCGTAACGACCGCTATCTACCGGACCGAATAGCAACGCAGATTTCGGTGCCTTATTTTTTTTTTATTCCTTTAACAATACAACAATGGCACCTTTAATACCATTACATTAAAAAAACAACCATATTAGTAATGGTTAAACTATATGTCATTCCTAGTTAGACTTAAAAAAGGAGTGTAAACATTTTTTGAATCTTGATTAAATCTTAAAACTAGATACAAATGAAGGAACACAAAGAGTGCTGCAAAGATGCCAAAATTGGCGCCATCTGTTCCTGTCAGTCTATTTTAAGTGGATATGACATATAAATGCTTTACAGTCTTGGAGACATAGAGTCGTCAATGGGTGGGTTGTCTACACTCGGCCCATTGATTAACTGTAACAGCATGAATTCCAATTCAGTGACTATTTCTGCAGCAGTCACACAATGTACTTTTTTTCCTAAAAACCCACTTAAAATGCAAGTGCTAAGTTGGAGAAGTCTGAGTTCATTTGTGTGCATAAAAATGGGAATTCACACGTGTCTTGTACAACTGAGGATCAGAGAGACGCTCAGGTAGTGAGAAGGTTGAACACAAATCTGTTTCATAAGGTCACCCAGTAATCCTTGTTGCATGTTGTTGCTACAGATTAGAGAAGAATGTGTTTGCCTTTTTACCTGACTCCGCCAGATGGATTGCTTCGCATTTGCTCGGCATATCCATCTGGGAACTTTCCATTGGAGAACTTTTGGGAAGGGGCGGAAATACTGGTTAGCTGATTGGATAAACCATCTGTCTATCACCACCTATGTTGGTGATGGACGGGAGAAGAGCAAACACATCTTTTCCTTCGAGATAAGCCTCCAGTGCCGTTTTTTGCTCTTCTTTCAATGAAGGAATGCTTTTTAATTTGGATAAAACTTGCGCGATAGCTACGCTCATCTCATCCGTGGAAGCCATCATGTTGTTTAGACTGAATAGTCGCTTCTCGTTGCGTCACACCTAAACCCGCCTCAAAACCAACGCCGATTGGTCGGTCGTTTGGCGAACGGCTCCAAATTTTCTCTGTCTCAAGATGCCAGACTGATCTGCGAGTGGAAAACTGGAGCTCACGAGATCAGGACGGTCTCACGAGGCTATTTGCCTTTCGCTGAGTATTAGAAAGTAAAAACACAAAGCACTCAGCACTACAATACCAGAGATTAGTTCCAAATGCATCTCTACTGGGGTGATGTCCCTTCAGAATCCATTCAGAAATTCTTCAGAAGAACAAATATTGTCTTTCAATCACTACTTTCGTTGATCTTCTTTCTTAATTGTGAGTTTTTCGCAGAAACAGCAACACTAGAACACAAGTCAGATAAACATTAAATTGATGCCAAAAGAAAAATACATTGTGAATGAATGTGATTGACTTACAGATAGCCAGAATGTATCAACTGCTAACTAAATATATTGTTTAGCACAAGGGATGGAGGCAAGAAGAAATGACTTCACGCTTTAATGAACTTGAAAAGAGCAAAATGGTAAATGTCTCTGATGTCACAGTTAAGTATGATTTTTATACTGGCAACAGTAAAACTGTATCTATTCACATTTATAGATATAGAACCTGGGTGTAAGCTATGCAAGAAAGAAATGATAAGAATAGTGGTAAAAAAGGAAGTACAAGGGTATAATGAGGATGACTTAAAAGGCAAGAAAGAGGCCATTAAGGACAAATCCAATACTTAGAATGGATTAGTCGCGCAAGAGAAAGTTAATCGGCAACTACTTTGATCATTATTTAACCGTTTTAGTAATTTTTCAAGCAAAAATGCCAAGCATTCACTATTTCCAGCTCCTCAAAAGTGAGGAATTTATGCTTTTTTTCCCTCATATATCATTGTAAATTAATAATTTCCTTGAGTTTTGAACTGTTGATTGGATAAAATATTCAATCTGAATACGTCACCTTGGGTTCTTGCAAATTATAACATTTTTCACTATTTTCTGACATTTTATATACAAAATGCAGAATCGAATGATCAAGAAAATGATTGGCATATAATCTAAAATGAAAATTATTATTGGCAGCCTTAGTTAAAACAGAAGTGACATGAACAATGCTACGAGTCAACGTGTCAGTATCTCTCAGTGAATTCTACAACTTAATAAAGATTGAATCTCTTTCTCTTCCTTTCTTTAATCTTCATAAAGTACGATGTTGATTTATTTACAAAATACAAATGAAATAGCATTCCTAGAAGCCTGAGCCCAAGCCTATAAAAAAAACTATCCCTAAAACTGTTTATTGAACTCTATTGACTGTACTGTATGTAACTGCTGAAGACAATAAGACATTTGTAAAAGATGAGAAGCGCTACCGTTGGGAAAGGAAGTGGACAAAAGTAGCAGAAAACAAAGAGGGAAAAATGTTAAAAACAATATATTCTGATGAGGCTTAAAGCCCAGGTGGTGGCAATGAGGTAAATGATTTGGTACAACAGGGATACAGATGAAAAGTGCATTAGTGTGAGTTTCTACATCATTAACTACTGCATGTAGCCTCAACCTATGTGACATACTGTATGTACAGTGTTAGCGAGGAGAGCTACCTTGAAAAGAAAAAATCACATCATCTACTGACTGAAGTATGTAAAGATAGAGGGAAAGGTTTGCTTCTGGTGTACTGTGACTGGTAACAACACTTTTGAAATAACAATCATGTGGGGCTTCACATCGTTGTAGCAGGGAGGCTTTTGTGGTACAGTTCTAATTGTGTCGGATCTTTTTTTTCCTCTCAGAAAGGGAGGAAATCAGCCTTATGTGAAGTCTTTGGACACAGCCTCAATGAAATTGGGAGCTGCCATGAGGATCGTGAAGGTGCAGATGATGGAGAAGAGTGAGAAAGCCACCAGGCATAACCGATCCACCACCGCTGCTGCAAACTTCCACTCGCTGCAGATCGCCTCTCCCTCATCCTGCTCTCGGAAGCGACTGGCAATATAGTGCACCTCCTCCAGGATCCGGGAAATTTCCGGAACCTGCTCCAGCAGCAAAGTCCGCGCCTGTTCTGAGTGGATGTCATGTGGAGAGGAGCCGTTAGGATGGCCGCCTCCCCCACCGCCGCACACCACCACACCTGAATCAGTGCTCGGTGGGAAAGCAGGGTTGTCTGTGCCCATCGAGTGGTAGCCAAAGTACAGGTTCATGTTCCCATTGGTCGTGGTTGACTGGGTGGATGCCTGCCCTGGTATGGTGCTCATCTGAATGCTGTTGGTGCTGGTATGGTGAGGAGGAGCTGGGTTGGAGTACTTGTAGTTTGGGGGGCTATTGGAGCTCACAGCTGTTTTTCTTTCCTCACCAGGTTTCTTCATGCGTAGAAACCAAGCACACCAGTTTAGCAGGATAACTCGGACCTGGATGAAGAGATGAGATAAGGCAGAGCGGTGTTTGACAGAGGAGGGACGGGGAGGAGAGGTCGGTGAGTCATAAACCAAGATTTGAATGGAAAAATTTAAAGAATGGCAATAAGAGAAATGCAGAAGACAAATATAACTGTTACTCCCCTTTCTTACTTCTTCTCATTGTTATGATGAACAATGTGCCATGGGATTATACAATAATAATGTATGTATGAGGGTTTCCTTACATAGAGTGCATTATTATTTGATAACTGTATGGTTCAAAGTGGATAATCTTTTGGGGGAAACCCACATTTAATCAATAAAACTATATATATAACAGCACGGTTATCACAAAAATAATGTCTGTGGACACTCCTGATTAAATTGGCCTCCTAACAAACTCATACTTAGGGTAAGAATACTCTGTTAGTCAAACTTTTGTGTTGACACAACCTTCAAATACACTTCACTGTATTACTCCAACAAATGGGAGCCGTAGCCTAGATGAACAGTAGAGTTCACCAATATGTATAAGTTGTGTGGTTATTTGAAAATAATGCACCGCCTAGCTAGGGAAATCAGAATTGGCATATGAATAACTATTGGGTTTGAAAATGAATTATTGTTAACCTACCCATTTAGGCATCTTCCCTCCATGGGGGTCATGGTGGTGGAACTGTAGTACCAGCACTGTTACCACCACAGACAAGCCCACAATCATCATGGTGCTAGCAAAGTACTGAGCTAAAGAGGAGAAGAGCACATAAGTATAGCACAGCAATTTCTATTTGAGTTAGAGAACAGTTAATACAGTGTAACAGTAATATTCTGAATCAAGAGCTCATGTATCTACATACAGTACAAGAAGAAACGTGAGTTAAGTATAGTATTTTGGCAGGACTATTTTGGGGAGTTTACCCCTGTCAACAAACCCGAGGTCTTAACACTGCAGGGGCTGGTGGGAGGATGACTAACATTTTACCAACCAAAACAGCCACCGAAACATGGAAATGCATAACATATGTATGTAGACAAGCACACGACCTTCACAAAAATGAGAATATATTCCCCTCTAAAAGAAATGTCTTTTTTATTTTATTTTTGTTTTTATCCGGCTGTTAACAGAAAAGACGGACCAATCAAATGCCTCCGTATAAATGTCCATGTCAAAGTATAATGGGGTCTGTAAGAAAAGCTGTCACAGTTAAAGTTGAGGAGTATTATATTTTGTCTTCAATCTATTTGTTCTGCTCCGCCAATGTGTTAATAGGTCTATTCCAATAAAGGTGAAGTTGCTAATGGCTTCGTTTTACATCACTGAGCAGCATCTCTGTCTGCAGCTAATCTATAGTTAATGACGAACAATGTCCACACTGACCCAACAGCCATGCTGTACTGTGTAGACTGTGCCTACAGCTCCCTGATGAAAGTCAGATTCCAGTGCAAAGTGAACACTTCCCCATATTCCGTATTGTCTCATTCCATTTTACCGAACTGGTTTGCAACCTTAAAGGAATCCTTTAACATTTTGGGAAATATTACGTATTCACATTCTTGCAGAAAGTTAGATGAAGATATCAATATTACTCTGAAGATGTGTTCAGACAGAACACAATGTATTAATTGTGTTTATCCCGGGGTTTATGTTTTTAATAAACGTACAGAAACGAGAGAAAAAATAAAAGAGACTGGAGTAAAATAACAGAAAAATCTGAAGGTTCTTGATTTGAACACACACACACACACACACACACACACACACACATTCCCGCTACAGTAGGTGTCTCCAGGAGCAAATTTTGCCATGATTACACACACACACACACACACACACACACACACACACACACACACACACACACACACACACACACACACACACAGAAGGTGAAATCAATACCAGCTTCGCTGTCATGGCTGGTAACAATGAGCAATAATGAGAGTAGAAAAGTACCTTACCAATCAAGGGAACGGAGTCTGAAGTGGCAGGCATGATCTCTGCCACCAGTAACATGAACACTGTTAGAGACAGCAGCACTGTGATGCCTGGAGTAAGACAGTAGAGCAGAAGCACAGAGGATACATTCTTTCATCACAGCCTTGTTTTCTCTTAAATAGTAGCTTGAGAGTACTCAAAATACATGCAGCTGGTTACTTCAAAATAGGTGTGAACAGCTGTGAAAATATTTTTGAAATATTCACTCTCTTTTCTGCCATCGAGGGATTACGTGCAGTCATATATTTACTCCGACCCTGTCTCACTGAATTGCATTTTGAAACGAGCTGACATTTTCAGGTCCAGGTGATTATCCTTGCTGTGTTTATAATGGAGCTTTTCTTCAATTGCTAAAAAGTCAAATCCAACTGAAATGCTAATTCACTGCCTAATGTCAGCATTTGCATAAAGCAATGACAAATAAATGGGTGAGCAAAAGTGTTGGGCTCTGGTGGGCTGACACCACCAAGGCAGGGGAGAGAAATACTTTATTGTCAACATGTATGATTATAATCAAGAATCATTGTCTGTGTGTCTGTGTGTGTCTGTGTGTGTCTGTGTTCAGGGATGTACTGATGTGTGTGTGTGTGTGTGTGTGTCCTGCCCTGTACCGAGTGAGATCTTCTCTCCAGAGTCAGCAGGGAGCAGGAAGACCAGTAGGGCCAGACCAGAGATGAGCACGCAGGGGATGAGCAGGTTGAGGCCGTAGTAAAGTGTCCTGCGGCGCATGGTGACCGTGAACGTCACATCGGGGTAGGGCTCCTTACAACAGTCGTAGTACAGCTCGTTACGCTTAGCAGGCACACCTGGGGGAGAAACGAAGAGGTGGAAAGTCAGTTAGATGTCAAACACACAGAACTATAAAATAGAATAAAGGTTCGTTCTTAGTTCTGCTTGGCTGAATACAATCTTGTAAAAAGAGCCGTTAATGTGCAGCTACCGGTTGAGTGCTTGGCAGAGAGGATCAATTAACAATCTTTTTTAGTACATTTTTATTGGGACCATTTAAATCTGAAAGGGTAGATTTGTGGTCAGAAGATCACTGGTTTGAATCCTTGGTCAAAAAGGAAAAACCGTGAGTCAAGAATTAAATTTTTTTTTATGATTAATGCTCATCCATCCCATGGTCAATGTGCCTTTAAGCAAGGAAACATGTAATTGTATCATACAGTTTAGTAAGTTATAGTTTTATTGTCTGTTTCTCCCAAATCACTAAACAAAGATGTCACTAAATCCACTAAATGCCACTAAAATTTTCTCTATCTAAACGTCCAGACTTTAACCAAGCACAGATATAGCAGATGTTCGGATTTTAGGAAGATTATGATTTTTATCATTAATGTATTGTCTTTGTCAACATGTGGAAAGCAGCTTGTCGCTAGAAAACAGCAAATGCACTCTTGCCTAAAGGAATACTGTACATAATACAATGACGTCATGATATAATCTTTTAGATAAACTAATAATCCTCTCAACATGGTTTTCACCTTGTGTATAACACATTCAAAATTCTAAAATCCCTAGGAAGCACTGCTTGATGTGGTTTGTTGTCCAAACAGACAGAAGACTTAGGGCTTATATAATATAATTTCAGAGACATTGTCTTTATATTCCATGCATTCTTCCACCTTGTCAAAACATGGTTCCTATATTACCCAGTGAAAAAATGTTGTGTTTATCTGAGGAACAATTAGTACTAGGGTTGTCAATCAATTAAAAAATGTAGTCTAATTAATTACATACTCTGTGATTAATTAATCGAAATTAATCGCATACATAATTAACGGTGCCTGAACCGATACTTTTTAAGAAAGTAAAAAAAGAAAAGAAAAAAAGGGTACTAAACAACAGTTGGTGGCATTAAAGAACGGCTTGTTTATTGCTAAGGCCATATGGTCAAAATTAAATGATTTAATAATAATGTATAACAATAACAATAACTAATTTCACTAGTAAATTGCTGTTGAACCATCAGATGGGAAAAGGACATTTACAATAACTTCAAATGCACCACGAGGCTGTAGTTTACCAGTTTCATTGAATGCACTGTCTTTGTTGTTTCTCCGACGGCAGCTGCAGATTGTTACATCCCGGTGTTGAATCCTCTACAGTAAAACACAGTCAAACTTTACACCGTTTAGCGTTAGCTGTCAGCATTTTAACCGTGTTTAATCCAGCTACTAGCTAACGGTAGGCTAACGTTAGCGACTGTCGAGTATAGTGTTAACTAGCGCCACGTGCAGCGGTGTTTGTGTTTCAGAGCATCAGAGAGAAGTGCAGACATATCAGTGGTACCAGATTTCGGTAGCCAGGGTTGGCAGAAAGAAGATTTTTACAAGTAAATGTTCCAATTAATGATCCAGGCAGAACATTCTCGTCTCCCTCCTTCATTTTACAGTCCAATGGTGGCTAGAACGGCTCCGGGTCAAACCTCAATATGGAATGGATTAATGGCGTTATTTGTTCTCAGATTAATTAATTGAAATTAACGTGTTATTTTGACAGCCCTAATTAGTACACTTGAGACACAAGACCTAAATGCTTGTATGTGGAATGAGCATTGGTTGGGCAGGAGAAACTTTCAAGATCTGTCATCAAACTCTGTGTCAACTTCAAATTACCCCACTAACCCTCCAAAAACGATCCTTAATCGTTTATTAATCCCTAAAGCTCATCGCCGTGGCTTTATCTGTCCTGTTGGCAAGTTAACATTTACGCAATTAATCTGCCTTGTTTATCAAATCAACAGAAAACAAATTCACCTTGGTCGGGTCAGACTAGTAAGAGTCCATGTGTGCATTTAGGTGTGTATAAGAGCCATTGTGTAATTAGTGTGATTTCATATGCATAAACATTTCAAATCGGACTTGATTCAGTCTGGGATCTGTGTGTGTGTGTGTGTGTGTGTGTGTGTGTGTGTGTGTGTGTGTGTGTGTGTGTGTGTGAGAGAGAGTGTGTGTGTGTGTGTGTGTGTGTAGTGAGAGTGAGAGTGAGAGTGTGTGTGTGTGTGTGTGTGTGTGTGTGTGTGTGTGTGTGTGTGTGTGTGTGTGTGTGTGTGTGTGTGTGTGTGTGTGTGTGAGAGAGTGAGAGTGAGAGTGTGTGTGTGTGTGTGTGTGTGTGTGTGTGTGTGTGTGTGTGTGTGTGTGTGTGTGTTTGTGTGTGTGCATGGGAATGTTCTGAGGCACCAGGACAGAGTGTGTTCCTGGCCAGCTTGCTGCCTGGCTGTGCCTGAATTAAGTGAACCATCCCAAGGCCAGCTGTCATCACACACACCCATGCCCCCTCTATACCCCCAGCCAGCTGGGTACACTCACTTTGTATTTAAGTGTGTGTGTGAGTGAGTGAATGTGAATTATTCTGTTGGCCTCTGATCAACACCCAAGCTTAAGTTAGAGATGATGTGGGCGGAGGGGAGGAAAAAAGGAGAAGAACTTGACTATTTTTTCTCTTTCTTTGTTTCTTTGGAAGAGACAGACAGACTAGCCAAGAACCAAGGTACTGTAACAGACACAAATAAGAATAAATTGAGCCACGAAAAATAGAGAAAAATCCTGGTTTGTAAAGCTGTAATATTAAAGTAATTATTTCACACTTATGTAAATATGCTTGTTTGCTCTCTTGCAGAAATAAATGAGAAAATGAATTCGATACCACTCCATCTGTGCTGTAAATATGATACTGGAGCCAGAAGACAGTTAGCTAAGATAAGCAGGAAGACTGGCTCCGTCCAAATCCGCTTACCAGCACCTCAACACAATTAATACATATCTCGTAAAAACAAAAAACAGTTGTTTTGTGTTTTAATAGGGGAAATATGTGCCAGACTAATTCTTTCCTTTGATCAATGACTTCCCGGACAACCAGAAAAAACTTTAGGAAGTTACTCAGGCTAACCCCATAAAAACATGAATTGACGTTTTCACTTCAGCCAGGCCAGTTCTCCCCCCCGTTTTCGGTTTAGCTAAGCTAAACTAACCGTGTATCAAATAAAAGGCAAGAGTTCAAAAAGAAACTATGTGGGTACTGCAATATTATCCATGTTTTCTACAGTGTAGCACTCTTTAACCAGGACTCATAGACAGGAAAATGTCAGTGAGAAAGGCATCTTACAAGAAAGTCGACAAAAACACCTGCTGTCAGAGCTGTGTCATAATGACTGCTGTCTAACTCCGTGGAATATGACCTAAAGGGCCTAGCGGATGTTGAAAACCTGTCTCTGTCAGAGTCTTTCAGAGTCCCTGAAAGAGTCTACAATGTACTACTTAAACATATCCCACAGATGTTGGGAGTGCTGTCAGTCAATCATGTCAGTTCTCATACCTCATCTTTATCCCTCTTATGTTACAATGCAAGTTCTTATATTTTTTTTTATTTTTTTTAATTCATTTTTGTGTTCAGAGTTTTCAGATTTATTCATACCAAATGATCACCAACATAGTGAATGATTGACAGCACTTAATTGAGGTCTACTGTAATAAAAAGCATGCTATAAGCTCTTTTCATTTAGCAGGTGATAAATTGTTCTCAATGACTCCTGTCAGAAAACTTTTTGAGAAAAGCAATGTAAGTAAGTATGCCAGACAGAAACTTGAGGAACATCTCAGATTTCCTTTTATTTAGTTTTACTGTTATGCACCTGAAAGTGTAAAAAAAAAAAAAAAGGTCTGTTTTTGTTCTTACCTACGAGATCCCATTCCCCATTGGGTATGTAGGTGGAGATATCCACGTCCATCATCTGGAGGTCCAGCAGCCAGCCGTTGTGGGTCCAGGAGCCAAACTTTAGGTCACACTTCTGCACATCGAATGGGAACCACCGCACATCGATGTAGCAGGTACTTTTCAGGATCCCTGCAAAGAAGTGTTTGAGGAAAGTTACTTTTGGCACTAAACACTTACATTATTTTGTTATGTGATTTGCATAATTTCAATATTTCCAAGTCATTTCACTCTTTCAAGCCTCACAGTTTGGAGGAAAACATGCCAACCACCCTCATGCAAAAGGGTTTGTGATGCAACAGCCCGGGGATAAGTGTAAGTTTTATTGATAAAAAAAAAAACACTTAAATGTCATCTAATGCCAAATTGTACACCAAAATAACTTTTTTTTTCTGTTTACAAAAATCACCATTTCAAAGGTAAAAAAAAAAAAGATTAACAAGTTGCTTATTGAAGGTGCTCCTTCAGAACGTTAGCATGTACGAGATTTACTGTCCCTCTCGCTCCCACAGATTCCTTCCTCATACGTCCATATGCACAAACAGAATAGTTTTGTCTTGTCTGGCTCAGTACGACCCACTTTGTTTGTTTCCCATTTACAGAGCCTGTGCTGTGTATGAGCAATCAGATTTCTTTTTCAGCGCACACAGAACAGACAGCTAGCGGACCATGAGGAGATATTCACTGAATTTTACAAAAAGTATGTTAGATTAGAATCACAGACTCCACCTTTAAATGAACTGAAAAATGAAAACATGAATATATGCATTTCCAAAAAAAAAAAAGTAGGTCACATATAACTGTTGTTTCAAAAGTGTTCACCTTGTGGCAGATCCTACAATAAGAGACGCATTTGAGTTGACACGCTGTGAAAGTGGTTGTATCTAACCTTGGTGTCTAAAAACCTTTTACTCAATATTTTGCCTGGTTTTAACTTTGGCTAATATCCTGGCTTTACACCAGCAAATCACCAAAACGTTAATGTCTCTTAAGATGATGATTATCACAAAAATTAAATTGAAAAGTGGGTTATTTTATGATGATTTATTTTTTATTTTTATTATGGGTGAAATGTGACACAGTTAGAAAGAGAACATTTTGAATGTCTCACCTGGTGGGATGTACTGGCAGGATCCTGAAGCATTTACCAGCACATTTGTATGGAATGTAGCATCAAACCTCTCATCAGCACTAAAGGGAAAGAAGTGTGGATACTGTAACAACAGTATTTAAAGAAAAATCCCTCAAAACAAGGACAATAGTAAGACTTCTACATAAAAAACCAGAGGGGGGAATGAAAGGGCCAGAGGTAATAAAGGTGATTGGGAGCTAAGTACAAAGGTAAAGACAAATACAAAGAAAAACCCAGACAATAAACAATAAGTGAGAATGAAGGTGACAGAGTAGGTAGAGACAAGAGGGATTAGAGACAGACAGTGTTTAATTGTACTGATCATCTTAAACAAACATTGTTGTCCCCTATCAAGATGTCATTCAAACAGACAGGGATTATGTACACCCAAAAAACAGACAACAAACAAAATCACACATTTCACACAAGAACAAAAATCATCCCTGGAACATAACAATGATTATATTTTTCTTTCAGATAGTAAAACTAAAGGACTCTACATATCTGAAAACACTGTCATTCTTAGACTATAATTACAAATCTTGGAGACTTTTTTTCTAAGTGTCAAAATTACTTTCAATTGTATAGTATTTGTTAACTAAAAAGCACTCAGAGGGCATATCTCTCCATCAAGGCTACAAATCTACATTGGCCACACCTCCAAGAACTTGTCAACAGGACCATTACAAAAACATAATAATACTGTATGTAGGCCTATGATGCCAGAAACAAATCAAAGTTTCACTAAAATATGTGTTGTACTTTTTAGCCATGCAAGTGGCATTAGTCTAAGGATGGCAATGTATGTCTTTTAATTCACCACTACGGTCCAGACTGAAATATCTCAACAACTATTAGATGTATGGCAATGGCATTTTGTACAGATATTCGTGGTCCTCATGCAGAGGATGAATCCCACTCACTTTGCAGATCCCCTGACTTTCCCTCTTGTGCCACCAGCAGGTTGACATTTGTAGTTTTAAGTTGAATGTATTGTCTACTATTGGATGGATTTCTACAGACATTCATGTTTCACTCAGCATGGCTTATTATAACTGTTGATCGCTAACCTTTCCTCTAGTGTAATCAACAGTTTAGCTTAAAGCACAGCTGTACCTCAGTACAACCTTACAGCTGCTGGAATGGCAGACAACAGCAAACCGACAAATGGACATAAAAATTAAACAGGACTATAAATATAACCTCCTTTACAGAAGTAATGAAGCAGTAAAATGCTTCCTATGATGGCAACATAGCATTTATCGATTTATTCATAACTAGTATAAAATGTATTCGTACTTTTCAGTATGCTGTGCGCCCCATAGAATGTCTGACAGAGACATATGAAACTATAAATGAGCGCTCATCCAGAGCCAGACAAAACAGTGTGATTCATACCATCATCTATTATTGTCCTTTACATCTCTACCACTTACAGTATGAGATTGGGAGCATGGGAGAATGTGAGTGGCATGCCTAAACTCTTCCTGAAGGCTTTTTGTGGGACAGGTATAACATAAATTTTAGCTAAGTGTGCTGGGAAAGAGTCCAGGAGCCCTAAAACGGGACAAGGCTTTACCCAATGCAGATTTATGGCCAGCTACATCAGTAATCTAAATTTATTTTTACTTAGCAGAGGGTAGAAAAACAAAGAGTCTGCGAGAATACTTTGGAACAGCTGTAATCACTCTTATTCATTGCCGATAATAAATTAGCTAAATTAGCATTTAGCCTTGTAATGGTATTTGGAATACATCGACCTAACATATACGTTAATTGGCAGCATTAGCATTTTGGGGAACATTATAGAAACGTGGAGACTTATATTATGCCTAAACATGGTAGCACATATGAGCATCACAAGAGATTATTTGATGCATAATCCTTATCACATTTTAATAAGATCACTAGTAATTGAACATGTTTTAAAAAGGTCATGACGTGGAAAAGATAAGGCCATGATGAAGGTGTTGAATCCCAATGGAGTCCCTTTGCCTGGAATGGGATTCTTCAAAAATGTAATCTTTTTTTTCATTAGCCCTTGAATGGAAAAACAAAAGACACATTTGCTATTTAATTCAAAAGCAATACATGTTGCCAAAAGTGCAACTCACAGCCGTTAAGAGAAACAACAAAAGACGATCGGAGGCAGGGGTGTAATAACCCACTAAACACATGGACAAATAGGTCTTCAAAATAGATACATTTCTGTTTGTGTGCTGCTACAGAAATCCACAGAGCCCTGAAGAATACAATTTTAGGCAAATAACCTTCCCTCTCCTACAGTACAGAATATATTGCTTTAAAATCCACTGGCTCAATGAAATGACATCACACACATTGACATTTCATGCCTGTGAAAACACTGTTTTTTCAACTTGGACCCTACTTACCTATGTGTTTGTGTCTAACTGATGGGAACAACAGTCTTTGACTTTGGTCCAGTATTAAGCGAGATCACTGCAGTCGGCAGCGGCGAAACGAGCTACAATGTACATAAGTTAATAGGGCAATTGTCCAGCTTGTATTTACCTTCACAAAAGTGCTCGTTTTGCCACTGACAGGCTAAATTAATATTCTAAGTGTCTGACAAAAAAACATAGGAAAATAGGGTCCAGGTTGAAAAAAACGGTAGTTACCCTTTAAACATCATCATCAAGATATATACGGCTAAGGAAAGACAGCATTGTACTGTTTAGATTTACAAGTGAAATCATCTTTACATTTAAAGAAAACATCTCAACAGCGAGATGGCTTACATTATTTACACAAAAAAACACAATGAAAGCTCAAAACTCAATACCTTTGTGTCCCAGCTTCCCAAGTGTCTGTAGATAGTGAAATATACAAAATCCTGCCTGGAATGGGACACATTGTTCATATATTATGCATCTGAAATGGGTTTAGGTTTGTTGCAGTGCTGACACGGGCACATACAAAACACACTGCTGTCTGCCTTTTAGATCCTCCACCAGTCTGGCTTTACAGCGCTAGTGCAAATTTTCAGCCATCCACTTATAGATACTAGATAAACAAAGAGCAGCATATAAGACTCTAAATCAGTGGTGGAAGAAGTATTAATATCCTTTACTTAAGGAAAAGAACTGAAGTACAAGTAAAAGTCCTGCATTGAAAATCTTAAGTAAAAGTATGTATCAGTAAAATGTGTAAAAGTAGAAGTACTCAATGCAGAAATATCCTCACATGTTTTTAACACTAATAGAAACAAAGCCTTGTTAAAATCCTCAAACTGCTTACAAATGATATATTTTGCATATTCCTAGTGACTAGCAATCATATAAGGGGCAAGTATGGCTTATAGTGTGTTGTGTGTGTTGTTACTGCCAGTGATTGGAATGTGATTGATTGGTTATTTCTGTCTGCCTATCCAATGTTAAGATGTATGCTCCGATAAAGGTCTGTCAGATCGAAAGTGATAGATCTAAGTGTGAGAATATCTCTTTTATGATGCTTCCAGCATCTTAGCACATATTAAGCCAGTTGGAGCAGTAGTCATCCTGCTTAATTTCTGTCTCTAAAAATAGAATGACCAAAAAAATAAAGAGACCCAAAAGAATAACATACACACATACTCACTCACTCACAGAACTTTACAGAAAATGCAAGAATAAGATAAAAAAGTAAGACGAAATTAAATAAGATAACAAAAGATCAAAATACCAGAACACCTACTGAAAAATACTTAGAGGAATGAGTGTACATGTATTTATAAGTGTAGAATAAAATGTACAACCGACATACAGTATATAGCACATACAGTATAACAAAATAAAATATGTATAATATTAAATATGAAGTAACCAGTCTGCAAGAAGCATATCAAGATAGTTATCTCACACACAGCTGTGAACTGTTTTACAGTTTTATGGATTGTGGCAGGACAGATTTGATACCGAAGCTGTCGGACAACTGACGATGAACATTTGCCCCATAGGGTTACGTTGCAGCCCGGTCTGTGGCTGCCGGTTACAGCGTTCACGTTTGATACTGGACCAATTTCAAAGATTGTTGTTCCCATCAGCCACTTACACACAAAAACATAGGAAAATAGGGTCCAGGTAAAAAAAAGCGGTAGTTACCCTTTAATAAAGTCTATCTATCTATCTACACTATACTTTCAACAAAACATTTATTTCTCATAGTATGTACACATTAGCCAATTGCAAATATATAAAGAAAGATACAGCTAAATAACCAGTAACCACTGTACAATATGTGCAAGAAAGAAGAAAAATGCTACACTCAATTGTGCCTCCCTTGCAATGCAACAGAAACATATTTTGGCATGGCACAACCATCCCCCTACAACAATCTGCTGTGATATCCAAGGGGGTAAGCGAGCCTCCACAACGCGTACCTCCTATGGAGCCATTTTGATGCTATCAAGCCATCACCTGCTGTTAGCATTCATTTTGGCCTCACTTTGACAGCGAATAACTTTACATCTGAAGTGTTTAAAGACTCTATTTGTCCATTGTTTATTTCTAAAGAAACACAACAATGTATAAAAGGCTCCATTACCTTGTATCTCACGTAATGGCTCCGTAGCGGACATTTTTTGTAAAAATAGGCTAACGATTGTGTCATAACCACGCAACTTTCTGTCGCATATTAGACAAATGACCGTACAGGCAGGAGAAGCTCGCAGGCAGTTTCGACTTACATTAGCTGTTTAAGTTTAATTACTAATGGTAACTAGCATTTTAGTTAGCAATAATTAGCCTGTGCCTATGTTATCTCCTTACATATACCTACGCTCTCCGTCTCTGCAAGATTGGGAATGATTGAGATTTCTCTTTGCACAGCTACCAGAAGACTTACAACTTTCAGACAGGTTGCTCACGTCACATCTATGTCATCAAGCTCAGTTGGAGGCTGCGCAGTAACGCTGGGCCCTCACGGGAAAAGTGCTTCTAATATCCTTCACTGGTCTCCGTGGAAATCTACGGCGTCGCTTGTCCATTGATTTTACTGTCTATGGTGATATCCTCATAACCAGCATGCATTGCACCTAGTAGACGGTAATCAACTTTTACAACACTACCACATAACTATTATGTATAATATATGTGTGACTAGGTTATTGTGATGGTGTGGGTTTCTAAAGTTTGATGGATGGTGGATGATTTAACCCTACTGTTCAGCAGCCAATGGGAACTTAGGACACTCACCCATTCAAACTGGAGAAGTGGCCAAATGGCTCAAAATTGCGTTAAATGTCTATGTGTTGTATACGCATTGTTTACGTGTTGTCAACGTGTTGTTAACGTGTTGTCTACGTTTTGTCCACGTGTGAAAAATCTAAGTGTTGTCTACGTGTTGTTAACGCGTTGTTTACGTGTTGTTTACGTGTGAGAAATCACGTGTATTTGAACTGTTTGGCTTTCCATAAATGTGCGCCATTATCCCCATATTTAAACACTATGACATCTCCCTACGTGGCGATTCTAAGACAAATTTTACTAGTATTCATTCAGAATACTTTCACAGTTCAATGTTTCTCTTTAATATACAATGTTTGTGTTTCTTATACTTTCTGCCTTTGTATCAGTCTTGCCACTGTAATTACCTAATTTTCAGATTGGATTTATCTCATATAGTTTTAATCTCTTTTCTTGCTTGCTTCCTTGCTTCATAAAAATAGAAATGTATGATTTATACTGCATGCATAAGGAGTGTCAGTTTCAATCAGGATCTGTGTCAGGACTAAATTGCTATTATCGTTAGCGATCGGTGATCCCCACCGTAAGCTGCTCAATGTTCTGTATCATCCCTGTTAGATAGCCAAACCTCTCCCTTCTTACTCTCCGTCTCTCATGCACACACTAAGTGGGAAATCTGTCACAAGATAACACCCTCCATAAAAGAATCCTCAATCAGCTTGAAGGTACAGCTTAAAAGCCACCGCCATCAATCAACTCTGCCATGGATCGTGTTGTCTTTCCTCGGAACAAGTGTGATTCTTTGAGCGTGTATGTGTGTGATTCTAAGGAGGCACGAACAGTATTGATGCATTAAAAACATCTTGATCCCCTGTTAAATACCCTCTCTCAGAGCTTGACAGTTTAATAATGGTCAACAATCACATAACCTTTCTCCGCTGGTCCCTTTTACATATAGCAACACACACTATGAAAAAGCTGGTTTACTCACATAAGCAAGAGCAATCTGGTATTTTCTCAAGAGGCACATTATGATTTAAGTTTGAGAGGTCCTCATTCAAGTAAGAATCATCTTCCATAACTCTATTTACTGTGTGAAACTGTATATAATTGCTTGCCATTGCAATAACCTGATAACAAACGCAGAATCTGATTTTCTTGCCCGTTACTGAATTTTATCTAATGAAATCTGTCTATCTCTGTCTATCTTGGTGTTGCAGGCACACATATAAATATAAATGGAATATTCTACAGCCAAAATAACTTCAAGATAAAAACACAGAACTTCTGCATAAGGTAAGCATATTTATTTATTTAAAAAAAAACAGTATTTCCCTCTGATTGTCCTTTTGGACACAGTGTTCCTCATATTCATTTTTCAGCTAAATGAACAGGATTGAATTGCTCATATGTGCCAGACAAAGTGATCCCACTGGATGTACCACATTAGAGGAACATTGGGTATTTGTTGTTGTTTTTTCAGTATGTCACAGCTGTTTAGCAAGAGGTTAACTGTTCCGGATGTTTTTTGTTTACCATGTTAGTAAACAAAATAGTAGTAGTAATACATGTCTGAAGGTTGCTTTTTTGAGAACAAAATTGGACATTCTTTTAATGTGCACAAAAGCCTGAAACACAAAAAACAATGGACAATGATCAAATGGCTCATTGGCAAACTTGAGCTTTCAATGAAAGTCCCATTCTTTGACACAGGTTTGAAAAAGAAATGAGCTCAGCCAGAACAATGTTTCCAATAAGACCTGTAGAGCTTGATAATGAAGGTGAACCATGTCTACAAACATGCAGAAATGATAAGATGAAGTCTAAAATAAAGGACCAAAAGTATTGTATAAATAATAATAATAATAATAATAATAATATATTTAGTATTGCATACAAATTAAGGTACATTACAGAAATCTGTTCACATTTCCAGCCGCAGTGTTTGTCAGTGGTCTTATTCCTACTGCCCATTACAGGCAACAGATGCAAAGCCCCATGGGAGTTACGGTTCTCCCTAGAAGGAATTGGCTCAATCACTCATTAAACGAGGCTGTAACCAAGAGTGAAATTTCATCTGGGGAATATTTCTAACCACTGTGTAAACTGTGCTCAGGCAATCTAAAGTATCCGTCTATGTATTATAGAAAACAATACAGAGGAAGAAAAGAAAAAGAGAGGATAACAGAAAAAAATAGATAAAAATAAGGATAGGATGCAAAATAGAATGAAACCACTAGAGCAGTGACAGACTAACCATTGCGCTGGACATGCCTGTGGCCTATAGCTGATATATAACTGATATAATTACCAGCAAAAATGAGATTTCATCATTTTAGCTGCCTTTCTTCATCTCTTAAATGCAGTGTGGTGCTATGATAAATCACTCTGTCAGTACAAAAGTAGAGGGATTCTGAGGGCGTGTGTAGTAGGCATTATATATTAAATTATTATAACAATACTGATGTGACATTATGAACCTGGCTAGCTTAAGATGTAGAAAAGCAGATTTAATTAATAAAACTCACAAGTAGCTGCTGGAAGAATGCAGCGATTGGGGTAGTATTAAGTGGGAGAGAAGAGGAAAAGATACAAAACAAGACTAGATGATAAATAATGATAAATATACCCTACCTGTTGTAGAGGAGGATATCTGGGACCCATACCAAATTGGAAGGAAAACGCAGGTTTTGAACGCCGGGGTAGCTCTCTGGGTTCCATGACAGGTAAATGTCTGTCCAATACTGAAACAAACAGTAGAGAGAGTAAATGAGAAAGACAATGAGGTGGGGACATAAAAACAAGGACAAAACACATGACAATAATAGTCAAGTGAAGAAATGACAGAACAGGTGAGAAATAAACCGAAGTTTAACAAAAATGAGATGAATGCAAAATGTAAGGCTCTTAACTGTCTGTTTTTGGTTTATATATCCCAATCAGGCGACCCAATGTGTTGTTTTGGTTGTTGATACTATTATTAGCAATGTTCACAGCTCTGACAGCAACACACGTTCTATAGCTTAAATAGTGTTGGTACAATGCCACGCAAACTCATCCGTGCATCATAGCATCTTTCTAAAATATAAAACCTGGCATTCAACATAAATGCAGAATTTTCTTTACAATTAGCTAAAACCATCAGAAGTCAAACATTAGCCCTTTAGGGACCGTTCGGTATTTATGGACTGGACCACCGGAGGAAAATAGGGGAGGGTCGTGTCTTTTTATTCTTTGCTGAGGGGAGGGTCATCCAACATTTTTCAGTCCAGAGGGGGGGGGTCACCCAACTTTTGTATTCATGAAACAGCAACATTTCAAAGTGGCTTGTTTGGTGCATATTTTTCCATGTAGCTCCATGTAGCTCTCTCAGTCTCTGCCCTCCTTCGCTACCAGATGGGTCTGACCCATGAGTTTGCTGTGGGGCAGGGCATAGACATATGGGGCAGGGGGAGATGCCCCCTGGTGGCTGAAACGAATAATTGAATTGTTTAAAAAAAAACGAAAATAACTGTTGTACTATGTCTGGACATCTTACTGTGCCAAGGTTGCAATAAAGGTTTCCTAAATGCCACATTTGATGACAGCTTACTAATTGATTGCAGGTTTTGTGTAGATTTGGACTTTTATACGTTTATTCCACTTTGTTTAAACGGCGAAGTGGAGAAAGCCTAGTGACGAGTCCATAGCAACCAGTTTGTGTGTTGAATATTACCCAGAGTGCCTTGCTGAATGGTCTCAATATTTTATTGTTTTATTTCATGTGAATACTAGTTTACTAGAGGAGTAACTTAGTATTTGAAGTAATGCAGTAATGCAGGAATTGTGCATTTAGTTCCCATGCTTATTTTGTTTCCACAACAATGTTAGTGAGTATCTACTGAAATGGCCACCGCACCATAACAGAGGAGTGTGATGTATAAGATGAGAATGCAGAGGTTTAGTCCTGTGTGTCATAGCTGTAAAAAACAACAAGGGGAATCTGTATATATTTGCCAAATGCAAACCAGTACAGAACGTATTGATAAATTGTTGGTGGAGGGTTATGCCTTTTTTCCAAATCGTTTTGGAGGGTCATAGAATTTTTTTTTTTACTGGCGAGGGGAGGGTCATGTCTTTTTTGGCTAAAGGTCTCAAAACTCCTCCGGTGGCCCCTTAAATAAATAACAAACAGTCCCTTAGCCAGGCTATTAATCCAACAACTGCTGGCTCTGACATTTCGTCTCCAGCTCTGCTAATGAAGCCTGGCAATGAAACCTTGCCAAGCTAACAGTTGTTGGCTTTGACTCCTATTTGTATTCAGCATGGGGCTAACTGAGCCAAGCATCAAAGCATTTAAAGGCACAAAGAGGGTGTGTGTGTGTGTGTGTGTGTGTGTGTGTGTGTGTGTGTGTGTGTGTGTGTGTGTGTGTGTGTGTGTGTGTTGCCTCTGCCTCTTTTCATGACTAACAATATGTAGCAAGATGACGTGTGATCTGTAGATCTATAGAATGGTATACATATTAGTGTTTTGACATGTAACGTTCACTACTGTTGTGCCATTCTGTGTGTGTGTGGGTGTGTGTGTGTGTGTGGAGGCACTCAGATGTTGTAGTCATTTTCCCAGAAGCAAACACAGTCCCATTGCTGACATCTGTTTGTGCCTATGTACATGCGTGTATGTCTTTGTGCATGCATGGACATACACATATGGATATTGTGAGATGTGTATTTTTGTGTTTGCATGAATTCTTCGGACTGATAAATGTGTGCATATTTCCGTGCACGTGCAAATCCGTCTGTGTCATATGTGCCTCCATCTATATAAGTGACTTTAAAATTGACACAAAATCCTATACAGAGGCTGTCTGAGTTGAACCATTTCAAAGAAATGCCATCCTTCTAAAGTGGGCCTGCCGACATATGTTACCACTCACGCAGCTAATGACTTAATCACTACACTTGTCATTTGTGGGCCTTGGCAGTATGGTGCTACCGAGCCTTTCTTTCATCTTGCTCACATTGGCTGGGAAAACACAACTAACAGCCAACAGAACAAATTACAGCTCAGTAACTTCATAATCTGTCAGAAATAGACGAGGAGGACACTAGGCTTCGTAAGGTAACAGCTGTCTAAGAATAGGTTTCGGAGTTGCATAACAGAATTCTAAGAAAGCGTCACTGATTTGAAACAACTAGGGAATGCGAGACTGCATGATATGTTTTAGGGTGTAGTATATATATATTTGTTATTTGTAATGACCTTTTGTGCATCTTTTTAGTGTGCATGTAACCTCCCAACAAATCAGCTGCCACTGCAAAGTGTCCTCAGTCAAAACAGAGATATAATTGGATAATAAAGTGTGTATAAATGATTATATGTGTGTTTTCCATGTAAATTAAAAAACACAGTATTATATATATATATATATACATACATACAACACTCAATTACACTTAAATTGAATTTCATTTGTGTGCGCACAGCAATAAATACATATATTTTAATTTTTTTAACAGTAATTTATCTTTCCAGAAATAATCTCTTGGTCACTCTGGATAATCCACAAACCTCACAGTAAAACAAGCGTTATAGGAACTATTTATTTAGTAGAAAGTAGTTCAAGTGAAAACTGTTGATATGTGGATTCACAGCAACAGGGCTCCTGGAAAGACACATTACTATTCTATTCACCTACATTGTCTTCACATGGAGGAATACCCGAGACAAATAAATTAACATCTAGGTGTAACGATTTCTCGGTAATTTGGGTGAACTGGCCTTTTAAAGATCACTCTTCCAGCAGCCATAAGAGCTGGCTTTAGAGGAGGACACAAAAGTAACACCCAGTTATTAGAAAACTTAAGCTCATTACAATTCTCACAGTAAAAATCCCATGAAATCCTATCTATTTCAATGTGGGACATTCATTGACTGATAAACCTGTAATCCTCAAATCCTCCACGATGCAGCGAAGGTGAGCCTGCCCCTTCTCCGTCTCACTGTCAGTTATTAATGTACTTCTCGAGTCTCCTTCTAAATCTGCTGCATCTGCAAAGACCCTTAAGCTATTACACCAAAGTGGATGCCTGTATTAAATAGGTGGCTTCCTGAATATAGATTCATTCATAACTTCAAAGCCAGTCAGCAGCCAACTCAACCTTGTTGTGTTATTCTGACTGGGGCTGCTGTGGTAATGAGAATGGTATACCTGACTGGCCTGATGTAACATTCCCAAAGCATGGTAATGCAATACTTCTTTTCATCTTTTCATAATAGGGTAGATGTGCTGTAGCTGAGCTAAGTAACGTAGTTAATGTTCAATTAGGCTATGTTTGCAAGTGCCTTAGCATGCAAACTCATAGCTAACATTAGCTTACTAACAGCTAACTTGTTCTCTCTGGAAGACAAAGGGTGCTAAATTAATCTGTTGATTTATGTTTTTTGCTAGCTACAGCCGTTTTGTTAGCGTTTCAGCCCTTGGTTGCATATTATGGCGCTGATTGTTTTCCTCTCTGGTGGGTGTAGAGTATGCCCGCTGTGCTCTGTCTCTTCAGAGTGTTGCAGGGATGACAGATTTTTTGCCAGCCAACCCAGATGTTGGCATCTCCCTGGTTCATTCGACTAAAAGCCAATGGGATTTTTCCACTGACTTTTGGATTGTTGCAGAAAATAATCTCTTTGGCAAAAATGTATGATACTTACCCGTTTTGTTCAGCAAGATAATCTTTATATATGTACACCCCTTTTATGATTTTTTAAGCATAAATGCAATCGCCATAAGTAAAAACCTAACGCTAGGCTATAATCAAACTACCATGGTCGCATGACGATGTCACCAACGCTAGCTAACAAAACTGAAGATTTGAACAAGTACGTAAGCTAAGCAACCAAACAGAGCTATGTTATAAACGAATATCAGTCTGCTCTAATTACCATTCTTATAGCACTAGCTAGCCCTGCACTGCAATACAAGAACAATCCATGTCTTATAGTGATATGGAGTTTTAGCCTCCGTGTCGCCTTTAAAGGGGTGATAGAATGATTATATAGGGTATTTCACACTGTTCCTTAAGGTCTCCTAATAGGGTATGTAACATTGGTTAGACTGAAAATGGCCTGATTGCTATTCTATGGGCCCTTAACTACCCTGTGACTATCGCCCTATTTGGAACAAGAGCTTTTCTTCCAAATATGGTATGCTCATGAATATTTAGATGAGCTGCGCGCTGACTGGTTGAGCGAACCACATAGAAACACATTGGAGACGAGACAGCAGGTCTCATATTTCAGACACTGCAATGTTATACATTGTTTGTCTGCTATTTCGTTATTAAATTCACTTCTGAGACTTTTTTATGCGAGAATTCAACTATATAAAGCTCAAATATGGGCCGTTTATGAAAATTGATGGCTAATTTCAAATTTGGTAAGACTTGTCGGACTTCAGGAGCTCCACACAGTCTGACGACAAAGCTGGCAGCCTGCTGGGCTCCACACCCAGTGAAAGTCACCGTTTCTGGGTTACTGGACTACCGGGGCTCGGGGATATAGTTGATTTCTCGCATAAAAAGTCTCAGAAGTGAATTCAGTGATAAAATAGCAGATGAACAATGTATACAATTTCTGAGATCTGCACGACCTTTTCAGAAGACTACCTGATCTCAGATCAGTGGTGCAGCCTATGTAAATGTTGGGGCGTGACAAAGATAGAGACCAGAGCCAAATAAGGAGGAGCCGCCGAGTTGACGTCAACTATGAGCTTCGTTGAGATTTGCCCGTTTTCAGAGGCAGTTTCAAATTGTGAGATTTGTAGAGGACAGGGGTATCAATGGGATTTTGAGCTTCTATGTATGTCCTATTTCCAAACAAACATTCAACAAACAAAATCATTATTCAACTATGACAAGGTAAAATCGGTTTTGCATTCTATCACCCCTTTAAGCACTTCTAATCTAATCATTTATGTGGCGATCAAGTGCATATTATTTAAGAAGACCCCTTTTATGGTGTTTTTGACGCTTTTTCTGACATTTATATCCCTTTCTTCGACTCTTTTGATGCTTTTTTTCTATGTTTTTGTCGGGTTTTTTTACGCTTTTGAAGTTTTGATGCTTTTGTTACCCAACCACCAAACACCACTAACACCAAGTTATTACCACATGGTTTACACTTATTTTTGGAATTCATGGACGCTTACAGGCGTAATAGCAACTAAGGCTTAAAAAGGCAGTTAGGTAACCCAGTGTTAGGCTGAGAAATGTCTTGAAATAATATCTTTGATTTGCTGGCTTATTAAGATATATTTATCCTCATTATCCTGTGACACAGCCTTATGCTGACAATAAATATTTATCATGCTATTATTAAGTATCATAAAAGAAGAAATAACCCACAAAATATCATTTTTGACAACCTAATGTCTATTGGCTTTTTATTTTGTAGGAATAGAACACTTGCCATTTGACACTACTTTTAGGTTTATATTTTATATTGTCACATGAGGCCCTGGAGAGTCACTGAAATGTGAAAAAACGCTTTTTTTGGTCACGGAAAAAGTTTCTGTTTAAAACTGAAGGTTATTGCGTGCTGCTCTAGTCTGACTCTATGCCTTCAACAACAATTAGATGTGGACCCTTTTTGAAAATATGAATGGCAGAGCTCACAGGACACAAACATCACACACGCACACTTTCCAAAAATATACCAAATGACAATTATAACACAGTGATCACACAAAAAGTGCTTGGAGAGGAGACATACCAGCTGCAGCCAGGCATTTGTGATCATCACCTGGTTCTTTTCATCCTGGAGGGGGAACAGGGGAGGAGAGAGAGAATAATCAGCAGAGAGTAGACATAGCTGTAGACAGATAGGAAAGGAAATTACTCCGCAGGGTGAGAGAGAACAAAAATACTGCGTTTAAACATGAGGTGAGATTATGAGACAGATCGGCAATGAAGTCAAACTGCAACCCAGACAAATCAGAGCTGGCCTGCTCTCTGAATGACAATGATGCACTCAGCTTTTTTTCCTTTTACAAGATTCTTGTAATGTTAAGAAACAGATGTCATGTTTTGACATTTAAAAAAAAACATGAATAATAATAAATACATAAAATAGGACAAACTGCAATTTGTACAGGAAATTGACGGTGACACTGAGCAGAAATGATGTGTCTCTTCTACAAAGACATGACTTAACAGAAATGTCTATCTACGTCATGAAAACAGAAATAAACTGACTCAGTGGCTCCAGCTGCATTTTATATTACACAAGAGACAGTTCATCGTGGTCAAATGGCCAGAGAGAGAGAAAAAAGGGGGAGCGTAGATATAAGGATGGAAAAAAGTAAAGAAAAGCGAGTGAGAGGAATCAAGAGTGACAGAGAGAGAATCAGAAGAGACAGAGGCTGAGATAAGTCATGAGACCGCGAAGAGAAAAAAAGATAGAAAGAGGTCAGAAGTAGAGCCACAAGCCAAGAGCAAAAAAAATATTCTGAGCTGGGAATGGAGTCTGTTTTACACAATCCTAGATGACAGCGGTTTTGCTTCTTGTAACACACTGGTACTCTGTGTCTGACGTATTTCCTCCCTCTTACCACTGAAGAAATACTCGACAGCATCTTCTAGTCTCTGTTTCTTCACAGATTAGTCCTTTTTTTCATTTTGATTCATCACACTATCTTCTACCCATGACTCAAGCTTTAATAACACTGCAAATTCAACCCTTTGAAATGTTTTCCTTTAATGTTATCTGTGGTCAAATCATGAAATCAATTTGCTCACTTTATTTCTTTCTATTTCTCAACCCACCAGACCTAATCTACTGTATAGTTTTCTTTCTTATCACACACTTTCATTCAGTTCTCCCTTGTTTCATGCTGCTTTGTCATTCCTCTAGGGACACCATTTCAGAGGTGGAACCTGAAAAATGAAACGTGTTCTTATTTTGAGAGACAGTCACAGAGGAGTGTGCTTAGATTACACCTTAAAGGGATGCTATGCAGTTTTGGCCATTTCTTCGCTGTTTTCTCACTTTTTGCTCGCAGGTTTCTCTATAGAGCTCCCCCTACAGCTTCGGAATAGATATTTGGCAGCTCCGATGTTTACTTGTGTCTGTCTGACTCCTCGCTCGGTCAGTCTGCCGTTTCCTCTTTCTCTGTTCCTCCGACGATGCTTTCCTAGCTTTCTGCTTCTTTTTTTCATAGCGTGAAAAACTCCATCGCTACCTTGTTAGCCGGTACCTGAATGGGCGTATGTGTGCAGGGCCATGAAGCAATTCAGTTTTTCCGCTCACAGGCGCTAGGGGGAAGCGAGACGACCACCATTCAACCCGAAAAAAGTCATATAACCATTCCAATGACTCAGAAGCTGTTCAGTTAAGGTAAATTAAGTTAAAAAAAAACCCTGCATAGTTCCCCTTTGAGGTAGTTGTAGAACTGGTTTCATAGTCCTTTACTTAGAAGGGACGGGCCATATCAATGCTTTTTAAAATGCTTGGCAGTAATGTAAATAATGCACAATTTGTAGTTAATGGGATAAAAACACCGGTATGGTCTAACTGTGAATAGAAAAGGTGTTCCTGATCAAGGTAACACAGTGTATCGTATTTTCAGCTGCCATTACATTAAATCAGATTAAGTGCATAAGCCTTTTTTTGAACTGCACTTGTTTAGACGTCATATCACAGAGTGAGTGTTGAGTCTGATCTCATTTTTAATTCAGCCACCTCCGTTTTATAATCTAAAATGGAGGATTGATTTGTAAATCCCTATTAAAGTGATTTATGACAGCTTGTTCTAGAAATAAAGGCAACATGAGTGGAGATTGGAAACCGTCATCAGCACTCATCCCCACTGCCAGTTTATTAGGTACACCTAGTTAAAACTAATGCAGGCTAATTCAACAGTCCTGCAAAAAGAAATTCTAAGAAGGTTATAATGGACAATTTTTGTTGGCTCTATTTTAAAGAGGTGTTGATTTAACTTCATGGTCATGTTGGAGGCTGCAGTTTGTGACGATGTTGAGCTGTATTGCATTGTATGCATTATACTGAGGTGTGTAATGTTTTTATTTCACCTTCATTGGTGTAACAAACACATGGACAAATGAATGCCTGCAAAAACATTCCAGTGCACAACTGAAAAATCTTAAGCCATCTTATCTGGTTCTACAGTTTCAAACAGTCCCAACTATTATTCTACTACAAACATTTGTGCACATTTGGATCATTTCAGTTTTGTAAAAAAGCATTGATTTTTATTTAATTGCATTTCTATTTAATATTTACTGTTTACATTGTTATAGTTATTCAACCAAACCTGAGTCTTTCAAAGACTAAACAATCTGGATGATTTCTCAATACATGTTCATGAAGTGTAAGAGCACATTGCTCCATAGTGCTACTAGTGGTCAAAATCTTCCCAGGGTACCTTTAAAGGTCCCATGGCATGAACATTTCACTTGATGAGGTTTTTTAACATTAATATGAGTTCCCCCAGCCTGCCTATGGTCCCCCAGTGGCTAGAAATGGTGATAGGTGTAAACCAAGCCCTGGGTATCCTGCTCTGCCTTTGAGAAAATGAAAGCTCAGATGGGCCAATCTGGAATCTTCCCTTTATGACGTCATAAGGGGAAAGGTTACCTCCCCTTTCTCCGCTTTGCCCACCCGGAAAAGTTGGCCCGCCCATGAGAAAGAAAGAGACATAATGGCTTGAAAACAAGCGAAGCATGGCAGTTGGTCACAGCCACACCCCCACCCTCCACCCCCCCTCTCTCCTCCTCAATAGCATTTAAAGCTACAGACACAGAAATAGCACATCCTAAGTAAAGCTCATTGTAGGACTGGCTCTAGTGGCTGTAATTCTGCACCAAGGCTGAATTCCGAAAATTAAGTGTAACACTAGTGGTAAAACAAATCTAGGTTGATGTCCAATCATCATCATCACTCACACTCATCCACTCATCAACTATTGCACTTATGAAGACTGGGGTTTCCGTGACCTGTACACTTTTGGATCTCTCTCCGTCAGGTTTCCCTCCATCCTCCTCAGAAAAATTACTTTTTGACATGTACAGTGGTGCAACAGAAATTCTGTTCATGGATAAACTATACACCCAGGTTTGGAACTACAATTAATACATGCATGAATATGAATATTGTTTTTGCAATCACATCATCATTGTGAAGATATTAAGCACCTGACAATCCATATAGTACATAAACTTAGCACAAAAAGTAAGGAAATTTGTGTTTGGTAGATTATTTCTCTGTGGTAACAATGCTTTTTGGCAATACATCTTATACCGTTGGAAAGCCTGTTTAGTTCCCTTTCAAATGGTTCCGCCCCATTTGTAAGGAACATGCATTTGTGGGATGAGCAGCAGTGCTGAGTATGCGGGTTGCGCCCATGAAAAATTTGCCAAGTCTTCTCTGCCAATGCCAAACAGCTTATTCTGCCATTGACTCATTTGGTGTTTGGTGGATTGGATGCAATCTCAATGCAGAGAGATATAGAGATGAGATTCTGCAACCAGTGGCAATCCCATATCTCCACAGTCTGGGACTGAACTCTATCCTCCAAGATGACAACGCTCGCCCCCACAGGGCGGGGTTTATCGGAGACTACCTCCAGAATGTGGGAATGGAGAGGATGGAATGGCCTGCCAGCAGTCCTGACCTCAACCCCGTTGAACACTTGTGGGATCAGCTTGGGCGTGCTGTTCGTGCCAACCATGCTGGCTGACTTGCAACAAATGCTGGTTGAAGAATGGGATGCCATCCCACAGCAGTGTGTGACCAGGCTGGTGACCAGCATGAGGAGGGTGTGCCAGGCTATTGTGGCTGTGTATGGTTCTTCCACACGCTACTGAGGCTCCTGTTTGTGAAATGAATTAATTGTTAAATTGCCAATATGTCTTGTTTCTTCAAACTCCAATCATCCAATCCACCAAACACCAAATGAGTCAATGGCAGAATAATCTGTTTGGCATTGGCAGAGAAGATTTGGCAAATTTTTCATGGGCTCAACACATATACTCAGCGCTGCTGCTCATCCCACAAATGCATGTTCCTTACAAATGGGGCGGAACCATTTGAAAGGGAACTAAACAGGCTTTCCAACGGTATAAGATTTATTGCCAAAAAGCATTGTTACCACAGAGAAATAATCTACCAAACACAAATTTCCTTACTTTTTGTGCTAAGTTTAGAATGCCGTTAACTTTATTTGTCATTATTATTGAGCTGCATGGTTAAACTTCAAAAGGTGCTTAAACCCTGCATCATCGATGACGAGCGAGGCAAACTCGCTGCTCTAACTTCTTGTGCAGTGAAAAATCGTCCTCACCTTCCCCCCTAACTCCCTCTGTGCTCCAATCTTATCCCCCCTTGTCCTTCTTTTAAACAGCCTCTTTTCTCTGCTGCTGAAACAGCACAGCCTCCCATTGTGTTCTTCACAAAGCAACATTTTTCGGTTCCTTTGATGTGTGTGTGTGCGATCAAGCTTGCAATCGCGGATATTTCGAGGTTGTTGTGTTTTTGCCATTTTTTTCTGCCTGACCTCGCTTTTGTGTTGTTATGTGGGATTTCGCTCAGCTACAATAGGGTGTATTATCAGACCTGTCACACACTATGAACACTTTAATCTCCTCGTAAATCTGCTCTGATTGGTTTTGGACAGACTGGCAATGGATTGATGTACACTGGCATTCAATGAAAGATCTGCAACTGTATTTTATTGTAATTCATCTGACATCATATTGCCAAGAACACAAACATGTGCTTCACTTTAAATCTCCATGTTTATTGTTCTAGAAATGGCTTTTCATCCGTGCTTTATCCCCAGTAGGGAACAACAGGATCCCTACATATTTTCTTTCAGTCCCGTTCAGAGGATCAGTGATTCAGATCTCAGAAGATACTCATTAGACAAACAATGAAGAAAAGAAATCATGAAATGAAGAATCATATTGCTAAATCCTCTATGGGCTTTCTCTAATAGGTTGCACTTTCGGTTTATTTAAGTTCCTGACAAACAGATCCTTAACAGCGCATTGTTGATATGCAGGATGAACAGGATGCCGTCACGTTTAAATGGTTCAACAGATACGGTTGAATCTTCTGCTGCACCACAACAGAGAGTGGATGCAACACAGTCTGTTTTAGCAAACCCACAAGGAGAATGTCTCTCTACATTTACTTTCTTTCTCAAGGCTGAAAGAATCAAATGCAAACACAAACAGAAAACTGCCAACTATGTTATGCAAAGCTGCATTTATTTGGAGGAAAGTTTCTGACTGTGTGAATCTTCGTCAGGAAGATTGTTTCTTTCATCCTTTCTCTCTTTGTTTCTAGACTTGCGTGTTTTGTTAGTTAAAAAAACTTGAACAATGTTCAAACTTCATTATTACTTGTCACATACACACATTACAATGTAGTGAAATTCAATTTCTGCATTTTAACCCATACTAGGTATTAGGAGCAGTAGACAGCTAAAAGCCTCCGGGAAACAACTTGGGGTTCAGTGTCTTGCTCAGGGACATTTGACATGTGGCTGGAGGAGCCTGAGATTAAACTGCCAACCTTGGTTACAGAGATGTTCACAAGTCATTTTTTGGAAGTCAAGTCGAGTCTCAAGTCTTTGAGGGGCAAGTTCAAGTCAAGTCTCAAGTATTTTGCCACAAGTCCAAGTCAAGTCTCAAGTCTCTGGCCATCTGATCTGTCCCTAACACCATCCATCCATCTTCATCCATCCAAAGCATGTACAGTACAGTATCAAAATCAGTTGTAGGATAACTTTATGGGATCTACTTAACACATCCCTCTAGCCCTCGGACCTGGTGAAATATTAACGTAAGTCTGTCACATCAAGGGTACAACTATAAAGATACAATTTGCCTGTTCCCAGCATTAGCACAACACTTTGCGATGGTTAGCTGTGACGATATATGCTAACTGTAACGTCTCTTTCACATTAGCAAGTGACTGACCTATCTGGGTGCGTTTTGAGATGCCTGATGAAGTTCAACGTTGTTGACCGGCATCATTTATCTTGGCGACACACACCTTGCATGTAGCTGTTAGCTTACTGACACTGTTTACGAAGTTATTGAAAGCAAAACTAATGGCAAAAGGCACAACTCCGGAAGGACTTGGTGTCGCCATCGTCAATGTATTTTTTTTATATGTGAGTGCGGGTAGGCATAACGCATGCGTTACGTTGCACATTATGACAAAGGGCAGGGGACATGCAGCTCATCATACGTTTCCCCAACGTATATGCCCCAATAAAAGAAAATAGAAATACATGAATAAATTTAGATTTAAAAAGCAATAATTGCATGAAAACCGGTTGTTGACGAGTCTCGAAGCTCAAGTCCAAGTCAAGTCTGACGTCTTTTGGATCGAGTCGCAAGTCAAGTCTGAAGTTAGCCGTTTGTGCAACTTAAGTGCGACTCGAGTCCGAGTCTCAGACTCGAGTCAACATCTCTGCTTGGTTATGGGGTGTGTAGAAATAATTCTATAATCTAGTTGTGTTATTCTCAGTATAAAAGTTTATAATATATGCGAGTTGTGTGTAGTCATGAGATGTGGTTACAACAATACTGTAGTTCAGGAATGTCAAGTGTATGTTAGAAACTGTTTTTTAGTACCAGGTGGAGAGGAGGAACGGCAGGGGGTGTCTCTTGGGTTAGTGTGTGTGTGTGTGTGTGTGTGTGTGTGTGTGTGTGTGTGTGTGTGTGTGTGTGTGTGTGTGTGTGTGTGTGTGTGTGTGTGTGTGTGAGATAGCTGGAAAAAAACTCTGCTGACTTGAAGTCCGTATACTGGTGTCTGGAGGAGGGGAAACTTAGTCATTTTGTGAATCCACACATGTGTTGTGATTTAAATGCTGGACTTCAGTAAACTCGCTTAACTGAACTCTTCATCTCAGATTGATCCTTATGTCCTGATAAACTTAAGTCCGATGTAAGAAGGCGCAGGAATTAATATATTGGAGTCATATTTGAGGAAGTATTCAGGTCCTTTACTTAAAGCAAACATTTTGGGAAATAGGCTTTTTTCGCTTTCTGGCGTTGAGTTAAGCCTCGTTTGAACTGGATTTACTTCTCTAGAAGAAGTGGGGTGACTTTAACATTACCTGTGCTGGCCAGTCATTTTAATCTCATCCAGAGAACATATGGATGTAATTTCAAACCCCCACCCCAGTAATAAATACAGCTGCAGTTACCTACCAAGTTTTTCTGCGAGAACAGCGGCCCTCCATCTTCTGCTATTTATCAGCTCAATTTGAAATTTCACTTGAAAATGGAGGAAATGTGAAACATGTTAACACCATCACATACTTGGGAACCAATACAATGCTGGGGGGTGAAGCAGGAGAGCAAGACCCTATAAGCTTATAAAATAGGCTGTTGTGCTGTCAGCTACAGGCAGTGTTGTAGTCGAGTCACCACAGTCACTACATAAGGCACATGGTGTCCCTTTCCATACTGGATGGTGACCAGTACTGCGCTTGTCTTTCGTTATTCATAGTGATGAACCCAGTCTGTGGGCATCGACCTGCCCCAGTTCCCCCGTTAGAGAGTTGTCCAGAGCAGATGGAGGAATCAAAGGCCATATTACAAACACACACACACACACACACACACACACACACACACAAACAACCAGCTTTACATTATTTACAACTGCAAAGTGAGCAATAATTAATATGGTCTTGTCAGCTTATCCATTATGTATCGAGTTAGCGAACAATGTAGTTAACAACACAACGCATTGTCATGAACGGGTTCGTATGATATTGTATGGGAATCCTATATTACAATCCTGCTTACCACCATATAGTTGTCTTGAGAAGAAATACACGTCTTGTGACAGGGCTGGCTCAGGGATGTGACTGAGTGTCGGCTTGTGTTTTTTGGATGAGTGCTCCGGCTGTGTGGTGGGGCTAACAGGCAGGAGGTTATGTGTGGGTTGGAGAGAAGATAGGTGCGTGAGATGGAGAACAGAAGAAAACACACAATGAAGCACATGGCGAACACAGAAGGAAGAATCCATATAATGAAATGTGACAGAAACTCTACCCAAACCACAAAACTGTGGTTTTAAGAGCCGAGGCTTTGACATGAAAACGGGTGAAGAGCAACAGAGAAAGGGAGGATTGTGGCCACATTGAGCTAAATGGAGTTTCTGCGTATCTCTTTGTTTGTGGGTGTAAAATGTAGGCCACACAAATAAAAACTGATGGTTAAATGAAGCTTTTCTCTTACAAAACAACTTCAAATGTTTTACATGAAAATGAAGAAGAAGAAACATTGGTATTGTGTTTTGGCTTGGAGGGAGTACAGAAAGCGTTTAAAGAGATAGTGAGTAGTGAATAGAGAGTTAGAGGTGAATATTGTATCATATCTGTATGGAAATATAAAGGCTGCAGCAGCAGCCAGTTCACTTAACAGAAAGACTGGAAACAGCTAGTCGGGTTCTGTCCAAATGTTAAGAAAAAGCTCCTACCAACTCTTCTAAAGCTAACTTAGTTAAGTGTATTTCATTTTAATAAAAATGTCATGTTGCAATGACTTCTCAGAGGTTAAAGATCTGTTCAGACAAAAAAGTGAATTTTCGTCTTTCAGGAAGTTTACGTTTTTACGCTTCAGTCTTTCTGCTAAGCTAAGCTAACTGGCTGTTGCTGTATCCTTATGTTTAATGGACAGATATGAAAGTGATATTGACCTTCTCATCAAATTCTCAGCAGGAAGGAAAATAATCTAATGTAATTTTTTTTCTTTTCTTGACTTTAAGTCTGTTGTCTATATTCACGACGTTCCACTTCCGGGATTGCTCCGGTGCTGCCGGGAATTCCGCCAGATGTAACTCTGTTTGTCCAGATGTCCGTCACCTTCCTCTTTCTTTGTTCTGGAATTCTAAACTCCGGTGGATTTCTGAGCACTATGGTTAACTGCTCCTCCGATCTCTGCAGGGTAAATCCAGACAGCTAGCTAGACTATCTGTCCAATCGGAGTTTTCTGTTGCACGACTAAAACAACTTTTGAACGTCCACATGTTCCACCAAAACAAGTTCCTTCCTGAGGCTCTTTAGCAGTGGCACAGTGGCTCCGTCCGGTGCTTAGCGCCGCCCAAGACGATTGTGATTGGTTTAAAGAAATGCCAATAAACCAGAGCATGTTTTTCTCCCATCCCAGAATGCTGTGTGGACTAGCCAGACCCTCCTCCGCAGCGCTGTGGAGGAGGGTCTGGCAATGCGAGACTATGTCTAAGGTAAAGCACTTTGAATTACCTCTATATATGAAATGCGCTGTACACATAAAGTTGTGTTGTGTTACCTTAGGAACCCAATGCAATAGGAAACATAAAAAAGTAAGGAAAACAAGCATATTTCCCAAAATCCTGAACTATTCCTTCATAGGAGACACATAAAACTAGTTGTGATCAGAATGGAAAAATACTCAAAGACGGAGGGGAAGAGTGAGGAGCAGCTAGGAAAAAAAATGGGTAAAAAAATGAAAAGGGCATATCTCAACACTGAGACTGAATTTTCTTGTTGAATGAAAGAAAAGACTGAGGGCCTTTGGTGCAATTAAATAAAAAAGGAGTTGCTCTTTCAAAGACGAATAGTCTCACTTGGTTGGATGCTGCCACTGGTGGAAAAACAGTTTTCAGTTCAGAGGACGACAAAGTGTAATAAGCACAAGGTGTGTGCATTCGCATGCTCCACATTTGCTGTGGATAAATCAGATGAAATACCTTTAACACACACAAAATGTGTCCAAATCCTGAAAAACATCCAATATGCAAAAAGTTTGACAAAGAGAGTTCAACTTAACTTTCTCTTACTCAGTCTCTGTGTTGGTTTCCAATTGAATTCCACACCCATCCTTGTTTTCTCTTTACATACTCCATACCTTAGCCTTGCCAAAACACGCACAGGCACACACACACTCACCACGTCAATGATTTGTAGCAGTGTGAGGCCGAGTTCCACAACAATGGGTGCAGAGTCGTTTTGCACGGGTCTTTCCAGACGACTGTAGTTTACCATCAGGTCTTGGTACAGCTTCCTCTGGTACACACCGCCATGGCAACCTGTAGTGAAAAGAGGATAAACAATGTAAATGGCAGAAGGATGATGCATAGAAGAAAAGCATCAGTTAGACGGATTAAAGAAAGGCAAGAGGTAAAGGATAGAACTTGTGGGGTGTAAGAGATATGAAGAATAAAGAATAATAGAGTTACAGGTGTATAAGGGAAGAGTAACAGGTGAGAGAGAAGAAAATGGATGAATGACATGCTAAGTATGAAAAGAGAAATTGGAGCAATTGTGGTAGAACTGACACATTTCAATTCTAATGTCAACATCATCAACAGAGACTCAATCAACCCTGTTGGGTATCAGTAGGGTACAGATCCAATTATTGGCAAATGATCAAAGATGTTTTATCAATATTAATAAAGTTCTGAATATGGTTATTAATAACTTTATCAAATCAACAGGGCACCACCCTGGAATCTCAGGGGCCAATAACCGAACTGTGAAACTGTCTCATTTAGGTGGTGTTCCCTTTAAAATACCGATCTTAACTTGGTTAATCTATCTGGTATTCTTAAAGGAACAAAAGGAAGGGTGAGTCCGAGCACAGACTGTGTTCAACCAGCTTGTTATTACAGTAGGTACACAAATAATCACAGGCAACTGCCATTTACAGTATAATAGAATTTATTAACTTCAAAATCATCAATGGCCAATCAATAATCCTTCGAATCAATTAAAACCAATATACCCTTTTATAAACTACAACCAAAAGCAGAAACAAAACCAACATGTGGTGAGACACTCTCTGTGTGTGTATGTGTGTGTGTGAGAGAGATTAGTGAAAGAGGAAAGAAGCATATTTAGAGAAAGAAAAACACACTTGAACGAGAAAAGAAAAGGCACTTTGAGTCTTGATTTTCTCGCTCTGAAAATAAACTCTTTTATGCTAACAAGGGGATGTTTACGTGTTTAGCCTCTCTGGTAAGCTAACAGCTGATCTGTTGCCTACACGGGTCCACGCCGTGACTGTCTCGTCTCGCCGCAGTACCGTTGGTTCGACTGACTAACGGGAGTTTTACTATCTCGCTCAGAACAGTAACTAAGCTCCGTGGAAGGAGCTAACAATGCAGCATTTACAGTTGACCTAAGCTACATCATTCAACACATCATCAACAAGTACCCTGATCAAAGATACATTCACAGCCAAACAGATTAATAATCAAAGCGTGCAGTAATAGCACCGTATTAATCAGATCACATTAATGGTAACACAAATAGCATCAATAGCACATTACTAATTAATAATACACACCCTGTTCTAATCTGCCCAGAACACTATTAAGCCTCTTACTTTTGGATGTGCAGTTCACTTAGTTGTTCGGCGGATCCTCCGCGATGAACAGAAAGCGAGTTAAAAACACGGGCCCGTGATTTAACGAAACAGAAAAGCTCCCTCCGGCAGTTGGATTTTGAGCTCTGTCAGAGTCGACTGTAGAAGACGTGATGTCCTCCTTTCCTCTGAAAACAGGGTAAGTTACCCTCTGCAGATTCGGTGAGAGACGGAAAATCTCCTTCACCAAGACCCCCCTTTAGTACCACGAAGATACTATTCAGCTCAAACTCGACCGGCGAGGTGAGGCTGTGGATTTCTCGGCAGCGCTTAAACAGTGCTCTTTGTTCAGGATGACCACCTGTTGGTCATGACTTCTTTATCTCAGAGGCCGCTGCTCTGAGGCCTCTGTTTACAAGATAATGTTTAATATCCAGTTTAATTCTTCCTTGCTGTGGTCCCAACAACCCATTAGTTTTAATAAAACACACTCAAAATATTCTGCCACACATATTAATGCCTGTGATCTAATCAATGCTATTATTTCCAACATTGTTCATGGCTTACCAAATCCCTCAAGAAATCATGATTAAGTCACGCTATGTTAATGTAATGAGCACATTATGGAGTCAGTGAACGTTAATTGTGTTGACTGTGCTTTCTTTTTGTCTCCCCTGTATTTATTAGGTCTCACACTGAACAACGAAGCATCCATCTTTAATAAGAAGGAATATTACAGCGCAGTCCCTGATGCAAAAGTTAAAACCCAGTCATCGTGAAGGTAGCATTTCTTCTCTTTGGCACAACACCGCTAGCATTGTTTGTCTTTCACCAATGCTTCTGTAAAAAGACTTAAATTTAAGTCCACATCTTCAACCTCCTGACACACAATCCTGAAACATGATTTGGTATTGTAGCCTAATCTTATTATTTCAAAGCCCAAATAAAATGATTTTGCATCCCTAAATTATAGTCATTTCCTTTAGGGGCCCTATTAGCTTCATCGAAACAGATGTTATTCTTCCTGGTGTCCACACACACACCTCATTAATAGACAACATTAAATCACATTGCAACACACCATATCACCAAGTCATAACTTATAAACCAGACAAACAAATAACTAAACAAAACAATAAACAGCTCAAAAAGTGAAACACTTAGTAAATAATAATTACAACAGTTGAGTAGAATTGATATATTACCTACAGTAACTTATAACATTATATGTACATTGTTTCGATGAGGAGGAACAATGAGCCAGAAGATGTAAATGTAAATGGACTGGATTTATATAGAGCTTTTGTAGTCTTAACGACTACTCAAATCGCTTTACACAGTACATGCACCATTCACACACATATTTACACACTGTGAGGCTGCCATACAAGGTGCCACCAGATAAACGTTCACACACATTCGCACACCGATCGCGCAGCATCGGGAGCAATTCAGGGTTCAGTGTCTTGCCAAAGGACACTTCGACATGGTTCCTGAATTACATGTGCAGACAAAACATTACATAGAAGCAGTAAGTGATATGAGGGGGGATGCTATCCCCCGTGTTAGCAAAATGACCAAAATGCACGTCCCTTGTTAACTCTCCATCCCCCATCTCCATCCCCTCGTAGCAGAGAGAGTGCAGGGGCAGACGGGTTGTTTAGTTGAATATGTTAGTCTAGTCTGCCTGACTCATTGGTCCTTTATCTGACTGAGGTCTGTTCAAGTTAGAGTCTATGGCCCCGACCATGGCTCTGAAACATCAGTAGACTTAAAGGAGAATTTTTACGTTAATCTTGATCGCTATAAATATGCGTATACTTTGTACTTGCAGCTAGCAGCTAGCGGCAGGATCGAGACAGGGACCAGGGTAGGTGAATTTAAACAATGTCTGAGTTGAAAACGCATCTTGTTGTCACGTAAGCGCCCTGTTCATGTTGCACAGACATTTTAATTGCATTTTATGTCTGTTAAGAGGCAGAAATTCACTCTAAAACTTGCCCCGACAACTGCCGTTTTAGCTCAGTGGAAGCTCGTACACGTAGCTGCAGCTACTCCGTGTTGCCTGCACCGATTCGGGTCGGGGTTTTTTTCAATCGGACGTACACGCATATTTATAGCGATCAAGATTAACGTAAAAATTGGCCGGAATTCTCCTTTAAGGCTCTGACACACCAACCCAACGGCTGACCGTCGGCAGAAAAGGCAGTCAGACTGATCAGTCGGTTCCCGTCGGTCTAAAAAGTGCCTCAGAACACACAGAAGCGATGCCGACTTGAGCGTACGTTCTGCGCGTGCGCGAGACGTAATACGTCTCCATAACAGCAGGCCATACAGTTGCTGAATCTGTCTGTTTTTTTGATCGACAAAGGTCAGTTTGAAAGATTTTCGTCAGATTTTGAGAGGCGTTCGTCACGCTCATCCCGCTCGTCATTTCCGGTAAGTGTTTTAACATAAGTGCACTGATTCGCTAGTCAGATTGGTCATTGAGTCTGACTGCCCACTGGCTGATTCAACAAGTCAAATCGGCCCAAATTAAAGTAGACGGCTCCTCCGACTGACGACGGCACGAAATACACCAAACAGACTCGAGTCACCTACCGCGCCAGCCTTACCGACGGCCGATAATCGGGTTGGTGTGTCAGCGCCTTTACTGTGTATTGATAAATCCATGCCGCTGTCCGTGGTGCTGAAGTAGCAGATGGGTTTTTAATTGCGACTTTTTCTCTGAGTTTCGCCCTTCAGTCTGTTTCGTCTGGGATCTATAATATATTCTTGCTTTATAATAATAATAATAATAATAATAATGATAATAATAATAACAATAATAATAATAATACATTTAAACATGCCGACTTATTTGGACTTTAGCTTATTCACCGTATCCCCCAGAGTTAGATAAATCCATACATACCCTTCTCATCTCCGTGCGTGTTGTAACTCTGTCCGATGGCTCCACCGGTAGCTTAGCCTAGCACGGATCCTGAAGGTAACCGGCTCCATCTAGCCTACTGCTCCGAATGAGTGACAAAATAACGCCAACATGTTCCTATTTACATGTATGTACAAATAACAAAGTCACATGAAACACAGCAATCTTCTAACCATATATAAACTGTGAACTATATTCTCAGAAAGGTGAAGCAGTGCTACTTTTGCTATATATGTGCAGTTTATATACGGGGGGTTACGGTGAATAAGCTAAGGTTAAGTGTTGATATAGCACTTTACATGCACAGTAAAACCAGTACATTAAAAACAGTGTTATACACTGTTAAACACTATATATTACAGTAGTTCAATGCAGTTGTTTGCAGTTAAAATACATTTACCACCATCACTGTCCCCACTCACAAACTGTCCTCACAAGAAGAACAAACGCATTAATCTTTACAGCAAGTGCCACAACACAACATTTACATTGAAGTGGCAAAGCCCACTAGTGGCCGTAGTAATGATGGGAGCAGAAGAGGAAGGATGGATAAGGGGGGGATGGAGCATTGGATTTTAACATGGGAGGCTGCTGTTGGTTTTCCAACCACCATTCCTGAATCGTACCCAATCCACTGAACAGTAGTCCAGATGTAATAAGACTAATGACCACCTAGAAACTTGGAGCACCCCTACTTAGTCACAAACATGTCAATGTGCTTTAAACATGATCATTTACCATCCAGCGATTATAGAGAAGTGTAATTTGTTGAGCTTGCTCTACAGGCACATTCTCCACATGCACCTTCAGTTTCTGCTCTGCGTTTAACTGATGTGTTGACCCAAATGCCATAGTTTTAGTTTTGATGGTAACACTACCCAACATTTATAAGCAGTCTATAAACATTTAATACCTGTAAATGATTTATAACACACTATAATGTAGCAAATATGAGCATTTATTAATATGCTTTTTAAAAACTTCCTCTGTGTGAAGGATGGTGTATAAACAGATGATGAGTGACAATGTAGTAAAACACAGTTGTAATTATTTTAACTTGTGTCTTCATAGTAGAACCTTCAATTGTTGATAAACACTTAAAAATGTCCTTGTCTCTGCTTACAGCTACATTATAGTGTGTTAGTTTTGCTTATACATGCTAAATAGGAGGGATAATTTGAAAGATGCTATAATCACATACAAATTCTAAACACAGTGGCTTTGAAGTACCCACCCACACCCTCTGAAACTTCTGAAACAGCTTCTTCTCTCATGTCAGGGATGCCAACAGCACCACATTTACAAAACCTCCAGACTCCCTCATCCTTCAGTGTCTCATCTCAGCCAGAACTGAAAAGGTCTCTGCCTGCATCTCTCCAGTGACCCTTGTCCAAATTAGATGTTGTCTCAACACATTCCAGCAATCACAGAGTGACAGCTAAGACGTGATTGAATCCACAGTGACTGAGTGGATGACTAATTAGCTAATGAGGCAAAAATAAACAAATACAGCTCGTTGTGTTTGGGTGTGAGGTTGTTGGCGAGTGTCAGATGGGGCACCCCTAAATCTTGGCGTGACAGTGAATCTGCATAATGGGTGAGAGTGGCAGCCAGCAAAAGTGCTGAAAGTCGATGGAGTGGAGCAAGCAGAGCCAAAACAAGCTGAACAGAGTTGGGCTTACAGTAAAGAGCCCTGTCACAGAGTCACTCTAAGAAAATAAACACATCCCTGAATTGGTAACAACCTGGGATATAGGGCTGCAACTAACGATTATTTTCATAACCTATTAATCTCTCGATTATTTTCTCGATTCATCAATTAATTGTTTGGTCTATGAAATCAGGAAATGTTGACAAATGTCTATCAGTGTTTCCCAAAGCCCAAGATGACGCCCTTAACTGTCTTGTTTTGTCCAAAAGTCAAAGATATGAAAGGAGTATATATTAACATTTAAGAATCTGGAATCAGAGAATTCTTCCTTTTTTCATAAAACATTAATAAAGCTGCTTAATCGATTATCAAAATAGTTAGCGGTTTATTTAATAGTTGACTAACGAACTAACCGATTAATGGATTATTCTTTGCAGTTCTACTGAGATACACAGTTAATCTATAATAGTAGCCCACATTTAATTAAGTCAATCCCCTATTCCTACCTAAGTGTTTCCATTGTTTGCAACAAATAGAGGATCTATCACTTTTCTACAACTCTTGTAGAACTTCTTGTAACTCTGCAGCAAACATTCTGTACCTCCGGCCCGTGAGACAGAAGATGTTACAGTCAAGTACAGTAAGTTCTGAATAATTTGTTTTCTAGGGTGAGCAGAGAAATACACAGAGTACGTCCTTCTTTCTGAAGAATCACATTAGTTATCTTATTATTATTATTATCAAATGCTCAATCTCCCTTTTTCTCTAGCTGAATGAAACAAATCTGAAAAAAGTATGTGAGGTCCTCCAATTTTTCAAAAACATCATGGCTCCCTTTCTACACATGTCAAACCTGCAGACAGAAACATGCTGCAATATTTGACAATCATGTTTTTATCAGCTGAGGAGCATCAGGTCTTTTCTCTCTCGACCGAGAAGGTGATTCAGGCTTTTATATCATCTCAGTTACATTATTGCAATGCACTGTATTCAGGGTTAAGACAAAAATTATCTCACGCCTTTAGCTGGTACAAAGCCCAGCTGCTCAGCTTTAAACTAGAAGACAAGATCATGTCAGCTGTGTTTTGACCTCTCTTCACTTACCAGTACGTTTTAGATTTAAAGAATACCTATAAAAAATGTTATCTACAAAAGTGGGGCTCTGCAGAAAAGCTTTCGGAACCACTGGCTTAGCTGTTGTTTCAAGACCACGGACAGCTCTGTTAGTTGTGTGTAGGAGGTGCATGCACACACACACACACACACACACACACACACACACACACACACACACACACACACACACGACATGATACAAAATAAGCTGGAAGAACATTTAATTTGGATCAACTAATGTTCCACAAACTGCTGTTATACGCACCTCCCCCTGCTGCTTTTGACAGAGAATCTTCAAGTACAAAAAACATTTGTGGTGCTATGTTCTTATGTGAGTGCTCTAATTAAGCAATGTATTCTTTGATTTTGAAACAGTAGCCTTATGTTGTTGTTGTTGTTGTTGTTGTTGTTGTTATTAAGTCTTCATGAGTCTATTGCAAATCAATTAATTTTATTTTATGAAAACATTTCCCCCTCACAATTTGTAACAGCCCCCTCAGTCACTTCATTCTGACGCGCTCGATTGTGTTTTAATCCCCCACCGTCGACTTCAAGGCACCTAACCCTAACCCTAGTGCCTTCCATGCAGCGCTGCCTGGAAGACGACGTTGGAGGCTTAAAACGCCAAACACTTTCTGACGCCTAGTCTGGCCGCAGTGCAGCCTCAGATCCTCAGGCAGGGCTCTGCTGGCTTTTCCTAAGTCCCGGCTCAAGACTAAAGGTGACTGGCTTTTGCAGTCAGGGCCCCCTCAGCTCTGGAACTCCCTGCCTGAACAGCTGAGACTGCAGAATCACTGACATCTTTTAAATCACTTTAAAAAAAAAAGAAGAAAAATCTTTAAAAAAAAAAAGCTTGTGTATTAATGCAAGCACACTGTTTTATTTTCAAAATGTCTTATCTTTTTATTATTTATTAATGTTATTGTTTTAATTATCTGATTTAATTTCCCTCATTGCAGTCCTGAAATGTTTTACTTCTGGCTCAACAAAATAAAGCACTTTGTTTTGAAAAGTTCCCTAATAAATAAAGTATTATTATTATTATTATTATTATTATTATTATTATTATTATTATTGCTTCAGGAAGAGAGACAACATCTCTTAAACCTCTTTGGACAGACTGAGCCACTAACAGGTACAGTAGACTGCACAGGTACATACAGCATGTTGTTAGTTAGTTGGGATGACTATCTCTCTGTTTGCCCTCTTCTTTTTAATATATGCTGTATGTTTGTATTAACACAGGCTTATTAAGCTCGTAATAGTGCATTCCTTTGCATGTACTGTACGGTATATGCTAATATATGGGAATCATATAGGCCCTTTATTTATTTTGTGCCTTTTAATATACACAAAATATACTTTGACACTTTGAAATTTAAAGTGTAGCTTAACACCCCATGAAAATCTTTTAATTGCTGACCTCCAGTGGTTTGACTTCTCACCTTGCTGTTGTGGTGTACAAGTGTACTCCAGGGTGTGTCAGTACACCACAACGCTGCTGCTGGGTGTGATTACAGGTGGAACAGAGCACACTTCTAACCACATCCAACCACACCCATCAGTGATGAGATCAGAGGTGAAACAGACCTGAAACCTTTAACCAGGAGAGCAGTAAAGAACCTTTCTGTCTGGTGTTAGGCCAGGCACACACTGGCTGCGTGGCGTGATTGTGCCAGCTGCGTGGCGTGTCTGTTTTTATTTTGGCTCCCATGTTAACATGTTAGAGCTTGCACACTGCCTGCATGACATGCACGTCTCAGCCGCAGCTCGAGCCGTGCCGAATACACGTGCATGCTAGAAATAGAACCGACAACTATTTTTCATGCGACACACAAGCGTGTTGGAAGCGTTTCCAGGCAAAATAGAATACGAAAAAGATATTTCTATGTCATTTTGACACAAATACATATTGATAAATGACATGTTGATGTTTGAAAGTCTCTAGGTTTTGACATAAATGCAGATATAAATGTAATTTAAAAAAATAATAATAAATAATTATTGATTTCAAATATTGCACCTGTCAATACAGAACGACATATTCTGTAGCCTATTTTGCCGTCAATACTGCTGACGTTGTCTTTGCTGTAATCAAATCAGTATATATTTATGTTTAACATGAAGTATACTACTTGAGTTCAGTAAATCAATGAGAAACAAAGATGTGTACAGACAAGGCTAGCAGCAGCAGCACCACGTCAGACACGTTTCTGATGTGTAAAGACATAGAAAAATCCACGCAGCCGCCACGCAGCTGACACGCAACAGAAACGCCACGCTCACGCGATGCAGCCAGTGTGTGGCTGGCCTTAAGTGATTCTTTAAAGACTTTAGTTATAAACACAAAATACTGGCTGTTCGTATCTTTACTCCGAATCGAAAATAGAATCAAATATTATTATTATTATTATTATTATTATTAAAACTAAGATAAAGCAGTACATATCAATATAATTTGACAAACTTGCAGCAAAGAAACCAGCTTTCCATTTGACCAATGTAAATAATCAATCTCAAGAAAATACTAGATGTCACAGTGCTTTTAACAGCCACAGAGGGGGCGCTGTAACATGATCTTTCTATGTGCATAACATGTAGCCTCTTGTTTTGGTTTTGAGGAAATGTTTTTGTGTTTTTCACATGTCACATTAAACCTGAAGTATTTTTGAAATACTAAAGGTGTATGTTGTGTGGATCAATAAGCACTTATAGCTGCTGTAAGACAGAGCTTCTATATTTTTTGCAAGGTCAAGCCATGTATTGTGGTGTGTCTCTAAAATAAAAAAAACAATGCCGTTTTAAAATGGCAGCGCTTTCATCTGAAAAGCCTTTAACCAACCCTATACCTTGTGAAAACATTAGTAGGGGGAACTCGTCACAGTCTGTCATGACTAGAACTTATTCATCAAAGGTGTTGAAAGGGGTTACAAATTCTAGCTGAATTAAACTTGGGTGCTATTTTAATTGTGGCTTGGACTCAGATATGATTTATGTAAAACTGAAGTTTCTGGTGTGTTCAAATACACACAGAACTGATGCGTGATTATTACCACAGAAGCCTGGCTGGAAAACTTTTTTGCAGGATGGTAGGGGAAGAACCCGCCCTATTCTCCCTCTGAATGGCTAGTACTCGTTGCCTGCTCTGGTGGGATTGGTTATAGTTAGGGTAAGAATGTCAGGGTTAGCCAATCAGGGATGAGTTCCCTAATGAATATTCATGAGTCTTCCCCTACCATCCTGCAAAAAAAAAAACTTGCCTCCCGGACAGCAGCTAGCAGCTGGCAGCTAGCAGGACGAGCTAGCGGCAGGATGTCTGAGTTGAAAATGCATCTTTTTGTCACGTAAGAGCCCTGTTCATGTTGCACAGACACTATAATTGCATTTTGTGTCTGTTAAAAGGCAAAAAGACACTCTTTAGAATATGCCCCCAAAACTAGGAAAACGCAACAGCAAATCATAAAACACGACAGCAAATAGGAAAACACGACAGCAAATAGTAAAACACGACAGCAAATAGGAAAACACGACAGCAAATATGAAAACACGACAGCAAATATGAAAACACGACAGCAAATATGAAAACACTTCAACAAATATTAAAACACAACGGCATTAACTTCTACCGGAAAAGGTAGGGCCTATCTAGCAGAGGACGGACCCTCCTGATTGGACAGACGGTCTTTTAACAGGAGGGAGAGGTGAAAAACACGGAAAAGCGCCTACTTTTAACAGGACGGAGCCTCCTGTCCAATCAGGAGGCTCCGTCCTCTGCTAGATAGGCCCTACCTTTTCCGGTAGAAGTTAATGCCGTTTTGTTTTCCTATTTGCTGTCGTGTTTTCATATTTGCTGTCGTGTTTTCATGTTTGCTGTCGTGTTTTCATATTTGCTGTCGTGTTTTCCTATTTGCCGTTGTGTTTAATGATTTGCTGTTGCGTTTTTCTATTTGCTGTTGTGATTTGCACTTCAGGGCCACCGTACCTTTCACAATGTGCGCCGGAAAATACATTTCCCTTGAAACGTAATTAAGAATGCAGTTTCGTTGTATAGGAACAGGATTTTTTTAGGCGATCTGACATAAAGAAATCCTGCTCTAGTCTTCCACGGCCAACCCATAATACCACTTCAATCCTATGTTGCATCTCCCAGAATTGCAAATGTTCTTTCAATTTTCTGCAATACACCCAGCACTTACTGATTTGCTCCATGATCCAGAACATCAATAGATACACTGAACATACCAACAGAGACAGAGCCCTAACGTCGCCTGAAGCATCTATCAATTTCAAATGGCTACCGTATATCTCTCTCATTGCATTAGAGACCTCTCATATTTCCATTTCAGAGCCCACTGGGGGCCTTATTCAATCCTCAATCATTAAAGCTCAGTTGTGTTGTACAGAAATAAAAAAGGGTGTTTATTGCTGCAGCAGTAGACACATAGGCAATTCACATTGAGTCGCAGGCAATGACAAATAACAATTCATTGAGACAAAACCTGCCACAGGTTTGACCTGAAGTATTCCCAGGCATAAATCCAAATCTCATGAGAACAGTTCACAGAAATTCAAAGATTTTGCTTTGTGGATCTATCTGATTTAATACAATTTGGGAATAATCACACAATGTTATTGCAACAATCTCAATGCATGTCTTAAAGGGTTAGCAATTGACTATGTCACTACCATAAAGGTGGTGGACTTGTGTGAAACTTGTGAAAGAATGGACAGAAAAGTAAAGGGCGCCATATATCGACTTTTAGTCCCTTGTATGGGTCAGGCTCCAAAAACTATGCATCCTACATTTCCAACAATGCAAATTGATGTTTTTTTTATTTTTTATTTTTTTATTAGACCCACATCCACATCTTTCAAACTCCAAACCTCCAGTTTGCAACATAGGTTTTCTATTATAAGTTCCATCACATCATCACAGTTATTTTCTCCAGAGTCACATGAGACATTATACTGTAGTCTACTGTTTTCACAGGCCGAGTGGTACTAACCATGACCAGTACCAACTGATCTTGATGTTATAAATGGATGGAGTGCTTCTTTGGTTCATTTTCAGAGTAAAATAAAAACAAACATTTAAATTGGAAAAAGGTCCACAATCTCTAAATATGTGATGTGATATTTATATCTGATACATATCCTGCTCATACATACTGTAGGTGTTTTATTCACAAGACACATAGTGCTTATGTATTACTTATTTACACAATGCCTCTGTTTTTAGAGGAATTACTTATTTGCATCAATGATGTGTTCCTCATAAAGTGTCTATGGAGCACACATTCTCTATAGGCTAAAAGCAATTAGTGTAATTAGTGTAGTAATGCCTCGACAAGTTAACATGTGAACTGCCAGTAGGAGAGCCATGGAGCCAGTAAATACTGGAGCACTAAGACACTGCTGTAAGACAAACATGTCACACTTTACCAACATTAAATATTATTACACATGAACTATTTTGATTGGCTGACCACAGCTTACACACACACACACACACACACACACACACACACACACACACACACACACACACACACACACACTGCATGATCTAAAGTCATAAAATGTAACAGCCTACCGATAGCTTTCCTGCAGGTTAGTAGAAAGCAGCTACTGTATAGAAGAATATACAAAGTTTTACACCTTTAAGCAAAATCCTAATCTGGGCTTTTCCCATTTTAGTGTGCACCAAATTAAATTGAAATATTGGAGCTTCCAAGGGCCAGAAGGAAACCCCTAACAGCTTGCAACTTTACACTAGGGACATTAGAAGGACAATGCCAGAGTAGAGTCAATGTTTAATGTCCCCAAGAGACCGTTTGGTTTCCAGACAGTTAGTCAAAATGAATAGCACATGGAGAAAAATACTGTAAATACACAATAAATAAAAGACCATTGTCAACACGACCATTTGAGCGAATGCAATGAAAACGAGAGACAACTCGCTGTCAATATTTACTATGGGTTAATACCAAGCCAGCAGATGATTGGATGAAGTACAAAACCCCTGACACAGTTTTCATTTTATACAGCTTGTAAAGTGCGTTTGCAGTATGCCGTGCATTTTTCAGTGCTTTTAACATATTGTTGTCTTAGCTTCTGCATATCTACATGTTGGCTTATGCATATTTGAATTTTGCTTGACGGATTTTCACATTAATGTTGCTGGTGCAAACTATATATTCTTCATATTCTATATCATATTGGATGTGTTATTATACTGTTCATCTTGAATGTTTCTTCTTCCAATACATAGCTATGGAAATGTACCCGTAGAGTCTAAGCTGCAATCTGATAAAGGAATTCTCAAGAACACTCACAACAACTATCCCACCACAGAGACAAATATTGATTAACAGACAGTCTTAACATTGAGGAAACTTTGCCAAATTTAAAATCGATCACATTAAAGCAGCTGGTTCACAGATCTCTGTATGAGATCAATACATATCCAGAATCTGAGATACAAAGAAGAATATATTGGTCAAACAAGGTCACTTTGATTGCATGTGGAAGTCTGTTTTCATCATTTCAGTGTACACATAAACATCCTTCTTGAATGCAGAGTAGTCTCGTGCACGATGCAAGCTTTCCTGCCTACAAATTTGCCTCAAATATACAAGAATGATCTATTTATGCTGTGTTACAGCATTATTTGTTTTTTAGAAAAAAGTTCCCTTACCTGTTGCAAAACACATCCAACACATCCAGCAGGCACATCCAACAATATCATTAAGTGACTTTGAGTTTGTGAAAAGCGCTATATAAATTAAATTTATTATTATTCATTTGAAGTCATGTTTCTGGCCACTTGATGAGTTCAATATTCACTCTCCTTTTATCTCGGTTTTTGGTCTCCACCACCTCCTGAAGGAAATATTTGACTCTTTAGCTCCTAAATGCTCTACTATGTTCAGTAGCTTTGTCTGTTTCCTGTTTGGTGCTGAGGAGGTAACGTTTTCAGAGTGTACGAGGTGGACTTGAATGCACCAAGCAACATTGCATAACATTGTTTTGTTTTTTGCGATGTTTCACCCCTACAGTTTTGTGCATTTTACTTATACAATGCTGTTTGTGATTTTTTTTTAAAGTAGCGATTCGACAACGTTGCTAGCACAGCCAAACATCAAGCAAGTGCAACGACAACACATAGCTAAGTTTACTTACTAGTCCAAAAGCAAGAAGGCCAGATCGGCGTGTCAGCAGCCTTCTATTGTATCCTTTTATAGCAGCCCTTTATTTGCGAAGATTTCGCCAACGACTAAAATCCATTCCAAGATTTGCTCTTGTCAGCCTCTTTCTCGGTCACTCTCTCCGCTCTACACCAGCATTCCCCTCCGACACGGCCTGAAAACCTCCTCCTACCAGCGGTCCAAAGCTTCTGTACGAGCGGTGTGAACAGTAAAAACTCTCATTAGCAACCACTGTTGAAAACATTTGCAAGCCAACTACAGATTTAGATAATCACATGTTCAGAGAGCAACAGCCAAACTGTATCCAGACTGCATTTGACGCACAGGGAATGTGCCACCTTGTACTTATGGAAGAGCTTAAGTCCTCTAAATGTCAAAGAAAATGTCTAGTGGTACAAAAGATCTACTTGGTACTTTGCACTCCAGTCGTTTACCCTGAAGGATCAAATATGTTGACAGATGGTGATTAGGGATCTTATGAGGACTTCATTCATTTTGGTGTCTGTGCAACTGCTCTTGAATTTATTTAGCAGAGTGACATGTTGTCAAGGAACAACTATGCAGGCTACTCTAGCCATTACACCGTATGCTGAGCACCTGTTTACTGAGTTACTTCTATTGGGAGAATATGTGAGGACACATACTCAGAGTGGAGCCTCGTTACTTATAGCCTCACCTGTGTGCATGTTGGAGCTTATAGGTAAAGAAACAAAGGATATCTGATGTGCCTTTATGTCAAAAACGTCTTTGTTTTACACTTCCTCTACTTCAGTCAGCCAGAGCAAAGGTGCCAAAAAAGCAGATCCAATCTGTAAAACATGATTGCATGATTAAGACGTGTACATTAAAGAAAAAAAATATCCATCTACAGAATAGGTCAGTAAACCAGGGATTCAAACATATTACAGAGATTTAACCTCCTCTCGGGGTCCCGTGGCTCTGCTCCAATATAGTCACGCAGTTAACAATCCTTTAGCTGCAGATTACACTGAAGGGGATGAACGGCCCGATGGGTTTCGTGCATCATCGCCAGGACGCCCTCCTTATTCTGGGCCAGATGTTGGACTATTACAGAAGGCTCACTCGCGTGCTCGCAGGAACACGCTGATGCACGCGCTTCACGCTTGCAAATGTAGCAATACAGCAATGTATTGGGGTGATCTTAATGGATTCAGCAGCCTTAACATACTCTAACTCAAATATAAACTGTTGGATGTAAGAAGCTGATTAGGTCGCTTTGAGCTCTCCTTTAAATTGCCTTTCTGAATAAATAATATAATATATTTTTCTATATAACATTTCTAACTAGATGATCTGTTTACGGACAACTCTTTTTCAGTGGATACAGATGCTCATGTCACGCCAGATGTGCAGTGAACAGCCGAACTAAGCCGAAATGTGTCTCATCTTTCTGACAAATGTGCATGGCTGCATCTTTTTCTTTTCTTTGTTTTTTGCATCCTTTGACAGACCGAAAACAGAATGAATGCTCCATCGGTGACCCACCTTGACAGCAGAATGTCGCCCACAGGTAAACTCCAATCAATACGGATCCAGTACACTTCCGAGGCTCCATGGCAGCGGCGGAGCACAACTCCGTCTGTAGCCCGCTGGGGATGTCAAACTTCGAGGAGCAGCTTTGTCAGACTGCTGGTGATCTATCTCCCTCTCTCTCTCTCTCTCTCTCTCTCTCTCTCTCTCTCTCTCTCTCTCTCGCTCGCACACACACCCGATGTATCTGTCTCCTTGTGTTCGAGTCGACTGTCACCTCAAAAGTCACTTTGGATGCCACTCTCTTCTCCCCTCTCTGCGCTCAGCTGTATTCTTATATCAAACATCTCGCGCGTGTCCTCTGCGTGTTCCCTGTCCTATCCGTGCGCGGTGATGATGACAGCCACCTGTCTATGGTGAGTGGGTAGTGCGTAATGCCGTCAACTTCGTGTCCCCTCCAGTCATTTCGGGCACAGCCTCATCTGCTTTATGGGTGATGATGACTAAAGGAAAGATAAACACGCACGCAGGAATTCCAAACAGAGGGCGACATGCCGCTCCCCCCACACTTCCGAAAACTTTTTGTTTTACTCATGCAAATCTTTCATTACAAATTTGTTTAAGCCTTGTTTGGCGCATGCTCAATAGTACACTTGATCAGCAGGTGTAGTCCACATGATCTCGCTTCCAACCTTAACTATAGATACAGTGATCATCTGTCTCTACCTCATCAGTATCTTCTTTACCCCCCTCCGGGTGGGAAGACTAATGTACGGTGGCCCACAGGGGCAAACGCCCTGCAACTTAAGAAAACACACGCAAATAGACAAAACACATACACACAACACAACCAAATACATAAACGCACTGCAAATATGGATGCAAAAAGAAAAGCACACAAACCCAGAAAACAAATGCAACCAGGCTTCTAGAGGGAGCAGCTAAGTGGAACAACTGGATTCTCGACCCCACGGGGAGAGAGAGCTCTGCCTTTTTGTTAGAGTCAGGTATGGCTGCAGCCTGGAGAACTCCATAGACTGTATATTAAATTCATATTATTATTATTAATAACATAATATATTAATAATATAAGTTGGAGTTAGCAAAGCAGTTTTGGGTTTATATGTGCGAGCGGGATTTATTCAGATTGATAAATCCCACCGTAATTCGGCTGGTTTACTAAACAGGGAGGGACTAGAAATCCTGTCTGTTTTTTGTATTTCAAGAGCGAATTGCTCCACAATATGAATACAGATTGATCACTTATTTTGTTGGTAACCGTTGTTGTATAATCACACTTGAGGAGGCCTATACTTCAATAATGCGCCTGTCGGACCTCGAAATGAAACCCTCTCATGTAATATGGCTTAAACAAACATCAACGTTAAACGCTGATGCAGTTTTAAATGTTTTATTACCACGAGTTTACAGACGTCTCTGCTGATTGAGTACTACCTTGGGGTCGAAAATCCAGCTGTTCCACTTAGCTGCTCCCTCTAGAGGTCTGGAGAACTTCCGTTGTGTAATCTGGATGCTGCGTTTTTTTGTTGCATTTGTTTTCTGGGTTTGTGTGCTTTTCTTTTTGCATCGTTTCATATTTGCAGCACGTTTATGTATTTGGTTGTGTTGTGTGTATTTGCAGCGCGTTTGCTGAATGCTGCGCATGTGTTGTCAAATTAATGAAGTTGTTTTGTTAATTTGCTTGTGTTTTGTCTATTTGCGTGTGTTTTCTTAAGTTTCAGGGCGTTTGCCCCTGTCGGCCACCGTACTAATGCAACTGAGCAACAACAAAGAACGTCCTTTAAAAAGTGCACAAATTAATTTCAGGTATGACCCTGATCTTTCTATACTTCAAATTCAGTCTCTTTTAGCAGCCTTTTCCTTTTTTTGCAAGCAGTGTCAGACACTTTTACACAGTTAGCACAGTACTCTCTCCCTCTCCTGTCCCCCCCCCCCCAACTCTAATGTCCATAATCTACCTTCACATGTCAGGTCAGGTCACATGCATCACCTGTGGGATCTTAGACTCTCTCCTCCACTTATTAACTTGTGTTTTCTACCAGCCAATAGGAACATGTCTAAATGTTGGTGTTGGACCCATCCATTCCTTTGACATCATAAAGAATGTGTGATAATTTATATAGGGAAGGTGAGGTAGGTCTTCATATACACATGGAGTAGGCTGGGTTTAGCACAAGTGTGTATTACCACAATTTAGATTTTTTTTTAATTGATTTTCACAGTTTTGAAAGCCATCAATCTCAGCATGTGGCCAAAAAAAGTTGATCCCAAACTATCTGCACATCAGTGGTGTAGTCTACGTGATACGCAGGTATACGCAGTATACCTACTAAGAAAGCGCTAGGATTTCCATATACCCACTTAAAAATGCCCAATGACACGCAACAACATACTTTCCATTATATTTTTGATACATTTTTATATTGTCATCTGTGTTTTTCTTCTTCACATAGGCTAAATAAAGGTATTTTCCCTGTAAATTGGTGCATAAAAGTGTAGCCGAATACAGGAAATGAAGTTGTTGATGCTCAAAGCTTCCCTGGGGAAGGACACCCTGACCGCCCCACTATGATATAGCCCCCTCTCCCCCAAATGCAGATTCTGGCCAATATACACTACAATACATTAGACTACATCACTGCTGCACATTATTATTTTGTTCTCTCTTGAATTGGGGCCTAGCTTTAAATATATGTGCCTGTTTGCACCCCATTTACTTGTGACTTGTTACATACTATATGCGGCTTTTTACAATTCTTTTAAACACCTTGGAATTCTGCTCAAACCTTATTTTAGTATTACTAACCCTAACTCTCAGCTGGTATAGGCATACTGTACATTTATAAAGAGGACATCATATGTTGCTATTTTGAGTTACAAGCATTTCTGTGCAGCAGCTGTGCAGATGAGGAATCAAGTCAGATAAATAATGCCATTTTAGCATGCACCACTGAGCGCGTCTTTATTCAGTATGGCAGCAGTCCAATGTGGTAAATTTTGGTGCATTTGGCCAGCATATTATATCCCATAATTACCTCTAACGAGACAGCCTGAGCTTCAGTGTGGTGCTGTCAGCAGGAAGGGAAACATCTTCAGGGCTGCACATTTTACACCACCATGACATGAGATGGAGTATTATTGTGTGTAGTGTGTGTGTGAGAGTCAGTGTGAAGCCTCATTAGCTTGTACTAGTGCAGTGCCCGTTTGGAGCGTGTGCCTGTTCGGAACGGGTCGGTTGCATCCCAGTATTTTAGTTTTTTTCACAACTTTATTGTGTAAATTCTTACAAAGAACATGTTAAACAAAATGCAGTTATAAATGCTTGGTTCCCAGTATTGCTGCTTGCATCATTTTACTGTGGCGTGCTCATTCAAAGTGTTCTTGAGAACCACTCATAAGGGCTTTACAATTGGCCTCTCATTCACCCATTCACATACATAGATGGTGGCGAAGCTACTGCACATTCAGCCAGAAGTGACAGAGAGGTGACTGTGCTGGCCGCTAACGTTGCTATTGGGGTTTTGAAAAGTCGCGCAGTCTAGCAACAAAGTCGCTAAATTGGTAGTCTATATCGACAACGTTTCATTTCCGGGATTGTTCAGGTGCTGCCGGAAATTCCGCCAGATGTCCATCATTTCGGCCGGATGTCCGTCACCTTCCGCTTTCTTTGTGTTGGCATTTTAAACTGGTGGATTTATGAGGACTATGGTTAACTGCTCCTCCGATCTCTGCTATGTGTGACGTCTTTTGTGTATGCTGGATTGTTTGAAAGACACACACGCATACACACACAGAGAGCGTCCTCGATTTATAGTTAGATGTAGATGCTTCAAGTTGTTGGTTGGTGTGATGCAGTGATGATCCGTGCCCTGATCTGTTAATTAGCTTATATATCTTTGCATTATCGTCTTAATGTTCTTCTCTCTTCTTTTGTCTTCCTCTTAGTCACCCATTCCTTCTGACTTCCACTTCCTCTAGTTTTCTCCTTTCGTGTTTCAACATCTACCCATCTGCAATCATTCATTGTTGATATTCCTTTCTGTCCTCTCTCCTCCCCCTCAACCTTTCATCTCTCTCCACCTTCCTGTTTCCTCATTTCCATTTCTCTGTTCTGATACTCTTGCAGTTCTGACTGTGAGCATCAGATGCAGTGATGTCCTCGAACCGTTACGCGAGCGCCCAAAGCGCTTCTCTAGCCCTCACTATCTATCACTCTGATGTGTAAACCCCCGCCTCCCCTCCCTGTCTTTCTGTCTCCCTCTGGCTTCAGTCTGGACATAGTGTTGTACATGTATGTGGACTGCCATCAGCTCACATTAAATAAATGTCCTTTTGGCCTAGCCTGCAGGGATTGGAGTTGGTAGAGTGTGTGTATTTGTGAGAGTGCAGACTTATGTGTGTATTCCTGTGCTTTTGTCTGTTTATTTAAAGTGCAGTCATGTAGCTTATATGTGTGTTGTATTGTATAGTCCAACTGAAAGACCCCCCCCCCCCCAACCGCCACTTACTTTGTTTACTACACATATATTAACATATACATACATATATATATATATACATATATATATATATATATATATATATATATATATATATATATATATATATATATATATATACATAAACAACATATTGGGCATGATCATCAAGCGTGGCTGGACATATGGTTTAGGATTAAGCTTTTGCCATTGCATATGTCTCAGAATACTCCCCCATGTTGAATCAAAATGTACTGTACGTGTGTGGGAAAAGAAACAACTTGAAAGCAGCTGGTAAAAAACATTTTAGCAGTGTATGTATAATTACATTCATATTGCAGACCTTACTGCAATTTGCACGCTAGTATGCATGCACGTGGTTAAAAGGGCATACTTTTGTACATTAGGACTTGTGTTTGACATTTGCACTATTCTTTGTACTATGTGGTTTGTTCGTGAACTACTGCTGTGACATGCTAATATGGGGGTATTTGCATGGGGTTTAAACAAAGTATCTACCAAAACTTAAAAACCCCCAATACTAACAGTAACAGTTCTCAGCCTTCAGGATGACATGATTACATACATGCAAGAAGACCACACTTATTGAATGAAAATAAAAATCACCTCCTTTTGTGATTTATTTTACCATATGCATTATGTAAATGAATTACATAATTATTGTACCTGCATTTAGTGATATTTTGGCTTCTTGAAGGTGGAGCAACAACTTCTAAACCCAACATTACTTTTCCTTAAAGCCAAATAAATTAGCTGTAACAATACCTGCTGAAGGGGTACTGCAGAGTTGGGTGATGATTTTCTACGACACTTTCTTTTGTTTTTAATTTAAATTAGTGTGCTTTTAAATCCAGAAATAAAGCTAAATAATCCGCCCTGCTTTGTTCACGAATGCAACATTTTAACGTAACCTTTACCATGTCTACATAGGTACATGTATTTACAGCATTGTAGCCTTGTCTTAAAAATCCATAACCATTAACACAGTCAGTGTACCTCTCACGTTAGCACAAGAGCTAATCCTTGTCTGTGCCTCTTTTTTTCACTTTTATTTCTTTTGTGTCTAAGTGAGCAAAAAACATGAACCAAAGATTTTCATTCAGACTGTCTATTCTCAAGACAGAAGACATAAAAGGTAAAGGTCAGGATCAAACTGGACTGTGTTTTCTTGGAAAGCCAATACCTTAAGACGAGAAAGGTAAAGTGAGCAACACAGCATGTTTTGCAGCACCTACAACAACCTTTCCACTGTGCTATAGTGCTACTGGCAGTCTGAGTCATGTAGTCAGAAAATGATAACACACACAGTTTGTATATGTGACGTTATAAGGAATAGCACAAATGAGATACAGTCATCTTATTGCTTTTCTCCCTGGCAGTACAATCAGTCACTGGATGCATGATCAGCTCTCTTTCTCTCAGAGCTATTTGCAACCCCAGAGCCAGGAGCCTAGCCTGTAATTTCCACCTGATGTACAACCTGACGTTGCTTCATTAAGAATGTATGTGAGACTGACCTTGTGTAGAATATGTGTTTCAGCCTTTCCATCCAGATGAGCTTCAATTCACAGCAGTCATAACAGATGTGAAGCAGAAAATCAAGTCTTTATATACCAAGAAATTCCCCAGAGTGCTCCCATAATCACCTTTTCAATCTTTTCTCCTTCATTGCTGTACAGAAAAAGTGCCACAGAAAAATAAACTATGTACACCCCAAGTCAATACTTAACAAAGGCAAAACTCTACACTCTCTGAATGTGGCTCAGCATGAGCTGTTATTGTGAATTTCAAGCCTTGCCATGACTTTAAATTGCAATACCTGACACATAAATGCAGGACAGGTTGGATTCAGACTGTATAGGGTTAGGCATATTTAATAATGTTTACTCAGATGGATCAGATTGCCATATGGCATAAGGTAAATACTAAAATTGAGTCGAAATCCCTATGAATATAAAAATAGTGTATGTAGATTTCATACAAAGTATTACTTGCCCCCAAGTGTTTATCGACAGTTTGCATTACATCCGATAAACACTTCTTGTTTTTACCTTCCTCACCAAAAAAACTAGCCTAGAAATCTAGATGCACCCTAGTGGCAGCAAATGTAATTTGCAGCCAGGGTCAGTCTAGCAACTCTCCGTTGGCTTGCGAGCTGGAACAACCAAACTCTGGTCAGGCCAATCACATCGTGTATAGAGTCGGTGGGCGGGCTTAACATATTGATGGCAGAGTTACCGCTACTGCCTACTGGCGCTGACGAGCCGTGGAGCCGCCATCTTGGACCAGTCACCCACTCCACTCAGTATAATCTGTTTGGCAGGTGCAATGAGCTGTCAGCGCATTTATTAATCATACCTCACTGTATACCGAACTGATTTTCATGCGGGGTTTTTTGCTGCAAAGGTCATACATGTAGCTATGATACAGGACACATGGTTCGGCGTATTTTAATATTCATAGTGGGCTTAACAGTAATAGAATATTCTGATATATGATATAAAGTGACCAGATGTCCAAGATCAAAACTGGGAACATAATCCCCGAAAAGGGGGAAAAAACGGGGACTATCAATCTGACTTGAAAAACCTAATGTTGTTGTTGTGTCTTCAAAAACAAAACAGGGACAGAGGTAGTTCTTTTTTCTGTATTAAGCCAGGTACAGGCAACCAAAAATGGGGACTGTCCCCTAAAACCGGGGACATCTGGTCACCTTATGATATGTGATGTAGGCTATGATAGGTATTTTGCAAATCACACACTATAAATATGATAGAGAAGCAGAAACTGATAGTGGCAGTAAAGTAAGATATTTGAATAAGTTGAAGAAACAATATATGATTATATTATATTAGAGTCTACTTGAAGCATTTTATATTTGTCTCTCTGTCACACACACACACACACACACACACACACACACACACACACACACACACACTACTACCACGTTCTTCTGCATCCATCTCCTCCCAGCCCTTGACATTTAGCAGCACCTCTCCCAACACACACACACACACACACACACACACACACACACACACACACACACACACGAAAGCTTTGCATGAGTTAAAATCCTTGAAAGAGGACTGTTTTGCAGAGCTTCTTTCTCGTGCTCCTTTTCTGCAGTTAAAGAGAGGTGAGTTTGGCAATGTGGTGCAGCCTTATCTTGAGAAATACAGACACAACCAATGACAACAAGTCAGAATGATGGTTGTCGATGCCAAACTGTGTCTCCTCAGTGTGTTCCCCAAGCAGAAAAACATCCTCCATTCCAATCTCTTCCTGGACGATGTGTGTGACTGTTGACACCTTAGGAGCTTGCATTGTTGAAGCTCGGCTGATGACCCTCTCTGCAGCTCTCAGCACCTTATAATAATAATAATAACAAATATAATACATTATATTTATATAGTGCTTTACACAGTGCTCAAAGACACTTTACAGAACAGATAAAATAATAATAATCTTTGAGCTCTTCATTAGTGAGGTTCTTTTCCGTCAAATCCCCCAAAAGACTCTTCACTGTGGTCTTTGCCCTCTTTTCTCTGGCCATGGCATTCTTCTTCTCTCGCTCCAGACTTTTCACTCTTGCCAAGGCTTCACTGAGTCTGGACTTAAGAGTGGTAGGAGAAGCAAGCAAGGCATAGCCATGATCCTAGTAGAAAGAGGGATGAACATGGTTTGAGTAAAGTTTTACTTCACAAACATCACAATGACACCACTAGTTTATGGCCCACATTCTTTCTTATAGTCATCACCTGTCAAAGCCACTGCCAGCACCGTGTGTGTGTGTGTGTGTGTGTGTGTGTGTGTGTGTGTGCCAGGAATGCCCTTTTCCAACTAAAATGAAGAAGTGTAGTGAATGTGACATACATAATTCACCTTATTTGTTAAGTGTGGTTCTACACACTGTTGATTATAAATGCAGCCCTTTGTTCTTAGTATGGTTCTTTATGCAGTGAACAACGTAATACATATACATGTAATTATGACTGTTCAGGGATCGCGGGCCCTTTAAATGTTCTGCATGTGTGATGATGTTGGACCCTATGGGGTTTGTTGCTGGTCAGCGCCTTTTTCCAGTTAGTTGTTTTCTTGTCAAAATAAACGACACACGCATTTGTGTGCTCAAAGTGAGAAATTGTCTCTTCTAATTTACAGCATTTTCTACACTGGTGATCCCGACATTAGTCTGCTGGACGGATCCAGAGACACGACACGATCATGACCGTGAATGCTGTTACCCTCAAACTCCCCGAATTCTGGGAATCATCAGCGTCGGCATGGTTCGCCCAGACTGAAGCGCAGTTCGCGTTGCGTGAGATCACAGTGGATACAACAAAGTACTACTACGTTGTGTTGGCTCTCGGAAATTCAACAGCATCCAGAGTGGTGAGCCTTCTTAAAAATCCTCCGGAAACTGAGAAGTATACAGCACTCAAAGCCCACCTGTTGAAAATTTTGGAACTGTCGGACGCTGAGAGAGCCAGCAGGCTTTTCTCCCTTCAAGGACTGGGTGACAGCAAACCGTCCGTGCTCATGGACCGTATGCTGGATCTCTTGGGTGAGCACAGACCCAATTTTCTGTTCATTCAGCTTTTCCTGCGTCAGCTGCCTTCCCAAGTGAGGGCTGCACTAGCCAACACCACAATCACTGACTGTCGGAGATTGGCTGAAGAGGCTGATACATTTTTCCTGGCAAGTCAGGGATATTGTGTGGCCGCGCTTTTTCCCGTGCACATCGCTCCTGTGACACTGGATGACGCCACACTCATCGCTGCAACCACTTCTCATCAGCAGCAGTCTTCTGGCCTACAACAGCTTTCTGGCCCTTGGTCTTCAGGCTTGTGTTTTTACCATGCAAAGTTTGGACCCAAAGCTAACAAATGCCATTTACCATGTAGTTTCGGAGGGTCAGGAAACGCCAGGGCCGGCGCTCAGTAGTGGCCATGAGCATCGTGGCCATGAGCATGGGCAGGCCGCTTTTCATCCGCGACAGCATCTCCGGACAATGTTTTCTGTGCGACACGGGAGCACAGAGGAGCGTCCTGCCTGCATCCCATTTGGACATGGTAACCGCCAGCCACGGCCCCCCTATGGAAGCTGCCAATGGTCAGACGCCGTCACGTTTTGTTCTTATATGTGCACGCTCAGCGGGACTGACTCACTAAGACTGTCTAGCATGCTCTCAGCCTCAGATGACTTCTACCGTCTGCTTGCCGGGTTCCCAGCCCTCACTCAGCCCACTTTCTCTGCATCTGCCGTGAAGCATGGTGTGGAGCACCATCTCGCCACTACTGGTCCGCCCGTCTACGCCCGTGCTCGCCGCCTTGACCCGACCAAGCTTGCTGTTGCAAAGGCTGAGTTTGGAATTATGGAATGCCTGGGTATAGTCCGCCAATCCAACAGCCCGTGGGCATCACCCCTCCACATCGTCCCCAAACCTGGCGCCGGCTGGCGCCCGTGTGGCGACTACCGGCGACTTAATGAGGCAACGACACCTGATTGCTACCCAGTCCCAAACATACAGGATTTTTCAGCACACCTGGCGGATAAGGTGATTTTTTCCAAAGTGGACCTCGTCCGGGGATATCATCAGGTGCCGGTACACCCCAAAACATTGGACATTCCCGTTCGGCCTTAAAAACGCAGCTCAATCTTTTCAACACCTCATGGACTCTGTTTTGCTGGACATGCCTTTTCTTTTTGTGTACTTGGATAACATCCTGGTAGCAAGCACGTCCAAATCTCAGCACCTGCCGCACCTCCGCACCCTGTTTGTGCAGCTTAGCCAACATGGGCTAATTGTCAACCCCGCCAAGTGCCAGTTCGGTCTCTCCACCACTGACTTCCTGGGACACAGGATCACTAAGGACAGCGCAGTCCCTCTCCCATCAAAGGTGGAGGCGGTCACACAGTTCCCATGCCCGCTCACTGTCAAATCCCTGCAGGAGTTCCTCGGCATGGTGAATTTTTACCACCACTTCATCCCTCGAGCTGCTCAGCTCATGCAGCCCTTGCACGAGGCTTTGATAGGTAAACCCAAGCACGCTGTGGACTGGACTGAGAGCAGGGACAAGGCTTTTGCCTAAGGCAGCCCTGGCAAACGCCACCATGCTGGCGCATCCTTCTCCTACGGCCTCCATCACCATCACCTCGGACTACGCTGTCGATGCTGTCTACGAGCAGTGGGTAGACGGGGCCTGGCAGCCGTTGGCTTTTGTTAGCCGTCAGTTGCGCCCCAGAGAGCGGAAGTATAGCACTTTCGACTTGGAGTTGCTGAGTCTCTACCTCGCCATCAGACACTTTCGTTCCATGCTGGAAGGTCGACATTTCACTGCTTTTGTGGACGACAAGCCGCTGACTTTTGCCATGCCCATAGTGGCTGAGCCGTGGTCCACCCGCCAGCAACGTCATCTGTCCTACATTTCAGAGTTCACTACGGACTTGCAGCACGTTGCCGGTAAGAACAACCACGTGGCGGACTGCCTGTCACAGGCTGTGGCAGGGGCAGTCCATCTTGGTTTGGATTACAACCGCATGGCAACGGATCAGGCCACAGATCCGGACGTGCAACTCCTGAGGACCTCAACTACAGGGCTGCAAATTGAGGACGTGGTTTTTGGCGATGTCGGCACCACTCTCCTGTGTGACGTCTGCACAGGCAGTCCTCGGCCACTCGTTCCCACGGGATGGAGACGGCAAGTTTTTGATGCCATCCATGGTCTCCCCCACCCAGGTTCGAAAGCGTCACAGAGACTGTGCAAAGTTTGTTTGGCACGGCCTCAAGAAGGACGTTAGGGACTGGGCTAACACCTGTGTTGAGTGCCAATGGGCCAAAGTACACCGCCACACTAAAGCCCCGTTAGAGTTGTTCCCGGGTCCAGAGTGGCGTTTTGACCATATAAACGTGGATCTGGTCGGTCCCCTGCCCTCCTCTCATGGTTTCACATACCTGTTAACCATGGTTGACAGGAGCACCCGCTGGCTTGAGGCTGTGCCTGTCGTCAGTGGCGTCTGTCGAGATCACACGGGCATTTATCGGCACCTGGGTTGCCGGCTTCGACACTCCTCCGGACATGTCCTCTGACTGGGGCGCGCAGTTCACGTCTGAGCTGTGGAACGCTGTCGTACAGAGCCTCGGGGTGAAACTCCGCACGACCGCATATCACCCGCAGGCTAACGGGCTCTGTGAACGTTTTCACAGGTCGATGAAGGCTGCCCTGCGTGCCAGCCTTAAAGACAGCAACTGGGTCGACAAGCTTCCATGGGTGATGCTGGGCATCAGGACTGCGCCAAAGGAGGACCTTCAATCCTCTTCTGCGTGTGCGTGCACGAGCACTACGATCACGCGCAAAGTGTCCCAGTTTTAGTTCCGGGAAATCTCGTCACCCTATTGCTCCTTCTCAACTCTCTGGTAATATTCTATTCACAAATTACAACCAATAGTACGGTAATGTTAAATCTTACTTGTGAAAAGTAATCCCCCGAGCCCCATTTCAGCAGAAATATGCTGCACAGTGCTCTGGCATCTTGTTCCTTCTGCTGCTATGCAACTAGGAGTATGACCAGTCCAAGATGGCGGCCACATTTCTTGCGTCCAGCAGCCAATGCAGTGTTTACTCTCTATTATGTCTATGATTGCGACGTTCCGCATGAATTCCCTGCTACTTGAAAACAAAGAAGATGGCTGCTGCTGCTGGCAAACAGCGGCCCTTAAATTGGCTTTGGCTACGACTCTGGAAGACTTGGAGGAACAAAGAACAGCATTGAAGTAATTCTTAAAAAAGGAAGATGTGTTTGGAGTTTTGCCGACTGGATACGGCAAAAGTTTAATCTATCAACTAGCGTTGCTCTGGTTGGTTATAGCGCTATCCTATTGCGTGCAGTGGGTATTTGAAAGACAACCGTTTATCCCGCCCCTCGGATTGAGCCCTGCCAATGGTGAATTCCCAGACCCAACATCTTGATGTGGGTCTTGCTTGTCTGGCTGTATAGGTAGATTGTACAAGCAGCTCATTACGACCCATAGTTTGTTGTTATTTGGCGACCTCTAGTGTAGTAATTATGGCTTACATATTACAAAGAGTATAAAGAGCAACATAGTCCAGGTAGGGAGAAGGTTGGGGTGGTGGATGGGTAAAAAAAGCACAGGACTTTCAGCCAGGAGCCCACTGTTTATGTCCCGTGTAAAATGAAAAGTCAACGTAGACTAATTTTAAGTTAACTAACGTAGGTTGATTTTAGGTTGAATTATAAGCCCTGAATGCCGAAACGTCAATAAATACAGACATGCATATCGAGCCAGATGGTGCAACACTGTTTTCTTACTACTTCCAGTGATCAACACCTCACAACAGCCCTTGGTGTGCATTACTTTCTATATTAGAAGTTAACTAATGTATCCATGTCACGAACGTCAATGTCAAAATATGGTCCCTCTTCTTTTTTCCTGTCAGGAGGCGGGCAGCAGCATTTTGGACTAGCTGCAGGCATTGAATAGATGACTGGTCTAAACCTATATACAAAGAATTACAATAGTCAAGTCGTGAAGTTATGAAGGCATTGACCAGCCTCTCTAAGTCATTAGGACATAGATAGGCCTTTACCTTGGCTATATTCCTCAGCTGAATAAAGCTAGACCTGACAACGGAGGAAATCTGCTTCTCAAATTTGAAGGCGTTGTCGAAATAGACACCAAGACTCTTTACAGTGGAGCAAATATTAGGAGCTAGTGGGACTAGGGTGCCGACATAAACCAGATCGTGATGTCCAAACACTATAACCTCGGTTTTGTCTCTGTTGAGGTTGAGGAAGTTTAGGCTCATCCATCTTTTAATGTCATTTAGACAATCAAGCAGTGGCTGCAATGATCCCTTAGTTTTTAGATTTAAAGGCATATTATTTGCACATCATCTGCAAAACAGTGGAAAGAGACCTCATGTTTTTTCAAATATGGACACCAAGGGCAGCATGTATAATGAGAATAGCATAGGGCCTAAGACAGAGCCTTGAGGGACACCGCAGGTTAATGGGCCGTCTCGGAAGAGTAATCTTGAAAGAGTGGTCAACAGTGTCGAATGCAGCGGTGAGGTCTAAGAGTACCAGGATGGCAGAGACTCCTGAATCAACAGTTAAGACTAGGTCATTAAAGACTCTTAAAAGAGCGGTTTCAGTGCTATGACGGAGTTTAAACCAGACTGAAACTTTTCATAAACATTATGAGTAACTAAAAATGTTTGCAGCTGGGTCAAAACTACTTTCTCTAGGACTTTAGAGAGGAACGGCAGTTTCGAGATGGGCCTGAAATTAGACAGAACAGAGGAGTTGAGATTTTCCTTTTTTAACAAGGGCTGCACAACAGCATGTTTAAAAACAGCTGGAACATTACCAGAGACAAGACAGGTATTTATCAGTGATCGAACACATGGTCCAACAGTGTCAAAGACTTCCTTAAGTAGACGTGCGGGAATGCTGTCTGAGGGACAATTTGTGGACTGCAGATGGTGGACCACCTCAGATAGGGAGGTGATTGAAATGGCCTCAAACTTGTCCAGAACCGCAAGGCACATTGAAGGAACAGAGGGTCTTGGTCAAAGGATGTGGTCACAGAAGATCGAAGGACAGACATTTTTTCAACAAAGAATTTAAGAAAGGAATCACAGAGGTCAGATGTGGGAACAATAGGGGCAGAGTCACAGGGGTGTATAAGAGTGTTAAACATTTTGAAAAAACCTGTGGCCTGTGGCAGTTATGAGAAACCAGGTTAGAAATCTACTCAGTTTTTTCAGATTTTACAGCTCTCTGATAAACAGACATATTGTGCTGTAGAATTTCATATCACACTTTGAGTTTGTCCTTTTTCCACCTTCTCTCAGCTTGCCTACATGTTCGTCTGAGAGCACGGGTATAGTCATTTAGCCAAGGCTCCAAAAGTGGTTTTGTGTGTTTCGTCCTCAGGGGAGCCACAGAGTCTAAAATGCTTGTGGAAGTTGAATTAAAAAGAGTAATAATCTCATCAGCACTGGGGGCATCAACATTGTCTAGATTATAAAGCACAGAACCTTTAAAAACAGCAGAGAACCGCGCCAGAGTTTCACAGTTAATTACATGACAGCGGCATGCAGGCGAAGACTTGACCACAGAGCATCGGACTGTACTCGTAAATAAAACAGGGAAATTATCTGATGTACAAGTGTCACAAATTTCATTGATATAAACACACAAGCCATGGGACAGCACAAGGTCTAATGTGTGCCCCTTTTCGTGGGTCGAGCCACACACCCATTGGGTGAGGTTAAAGAAATAAATAAGATTCAAAAAGTCTTTAACCAATAACAATAACAATAAATATAACGGTCATATGTCGTTTGGTGAGTCATTGGCAAACAACCTAGTCTGTTGTTTATGTATTAGGATGTGTTGCATTTTTATTATATGCCATGCTAGCTGCATGGCTCTCAGCATAGTATTGTTGGTCTGCCTGTCAGTGTTGTTCAGTCAGTTGGATGAATTGCCAGGAAAGTTTGTACAGAGATGTATGGTCCCCAGATAATGAATCCTACTGACTCCGGTGATCCTCCTTTTCATCCAGCGTCACAAGCAAGTCAGAGTTTTATTTATTCCATGAAATATCTTAGCATCTACTAGATTGATTAACACAACATTTTGTACATGGTTCCCAGATGATGAATCCTACATAAATTGGCAATCCGTTGATATTCCACTGGCGACACCATGAGATTGACGTTTGTGGTTTTTTAAATGGATTTCCATGAAATTTGGTACAGACATTCATGTTCCTGTCACAATCTCTTAACTTTTCATATAGTGCCATTATAAATTCAAGATTTTAATGTTCAACTACTTTGGTATTTTGACCAAATACCTGCAATACTAATGAAATTCCCCTCACCCTTAGCTGTACTTTTTATTTACTGCTTATTAGTAAATCTTGACATGCTAAACTAAGTTAAATGTAGAACATGTTTAAAGGTTTCACGTTTTGCTCTTTTAGTACTAATAACTTATTTTGCATATAATTCAGTACTTTTAAATTATGAATTTCCCAGCATCACTAGAAAATGCAAGTACATGAAATATGTTTTTGCTGGTCGCCTTCAAAAACATTTTTGGTGTCTCACACACAGTCACAGTTTTTTCCCTATCCAAAGACCTGAAAGCTTGTTTATTTGTATGGAATCCTGAGGGCTTCACACCCTACTCTCTGTCACAGTCTGTCAGTCTGTCTGTCTGTCACACACACACACGCGCGCACACACACACACACACACACACACACACACACACACACACACACACACACACACACACACACACACACACACACACACCTGTCTGCCAGAGTCAGATCTGTAGCTGTGAATAATACAACAGTGGGCTGAGGTCAGACTGCTTAAGTGGGGAGAGGCTTTCACTTAACCATGCCAGCCATTTTTAATAAGTCAGAGAACCAAGTCATGTCTCCCAAACTAGGCCAAAGCACACAGCACTTTGTTATCACCAGGGACTGCCACTTGTAACAACATTTGTTGGGTGACAAAAGCCTTAAGGCTAGACAAGAAAGTTACAGCAGCTAATAACCAAAAGGTTGCCAGTCGTTCGGGTAGACAAACTCAGTCAGCCGGGAAAAAAGTGCGGGGGAAATTATGAGCCGCTGTCTCCTCTTGTAATTACTACTGATGATAGCGACCCTTTACAGTAATAAAGCAGACACAAGACAAGGAAGCTTGAGTAGAGCTGATCAGAAGGGGGTGACAGTATAATGCAATATGACATACAATACCTCACCACTACAAAATATGTGCTCAAATTAACATAAATCATAACAGAAAATGTGACCTTATAGGCCTTATAGAAATAGTATGTGTTTTTATTTCTTCCTGCATGTCTGCACTGCTCTATTATATTCATGATATTAATGACTGCAACCTTTTCCCATCCGAAGATACATATCATTAGTGTAACAACACGGCCACAAATTGTCAAATTGTCCAGATATTGATCTGTACCACCATGGCATCCTGATAGGTAATGTGTTTACTTCTCATTTGTTTGATCATATTTGAAATACTATTTATCGCATTATTATTTCTGTCAAGCAGGTTGTGAAGCAAAACCAGCTGTCTTTGTGGCAAAAAAAGACGTTTACTGCCGTTAAGTGGTGATACTGTGTCATTGCACCCAAAAACACAATCTAATTGGTTGCCTCCACCTGGTCTTCTCTAGTCCATACTCTAATTCTTGGTGCTTGCATAGAGAAACAGGGCCAGATTAACCCTGGTGCAAAAATATAAAATATTAATATTAGAGGTTAATATAAAAATATTAACCTCTGTTTCTTCCACTGTCTTTGCATGCATATTACTCATTGATTAGCAAGTAGTTGGAGGCAAATTCATTAAGAAATATGCACCCTGTAACTCTGTACAAAAAGGGTTTATGTAATAATGCAGATGTCATCTTAAGGTCCCAAACACTTCATTTGTTGATGATTTTGTGTTGCAAACAAATTTGCAGTTAATCAAGTTAACACAAACACATTGCCATGCCTTGAACCTACAGTCCTCCCCAGGGTAGTTGCCCACTTTGCTTGGTTGTAAGCATAAAGGTAGCCTTAGTCTCACATTGCCAGACCTACGTATCTCCAGAACGCTGTGGAGTAAGGTCTGGTTTGTTTGCATTTCTTTAAACACACCGTTAAATAAACACATCACAATCGTCTTGGGTGGCGCTAAGCTCCGATGCAAAGATGGTGGCTCTGCTAAATGGTTTCGGGAAGGGAAACTTGTTTTGGTGGAACATAATACAATAAATAAAGTTAAAGGTGCAATATGTAATACTGACAGCTAGTGTTTAAAATAGTTACTGCAGTACAAATTCAAAATACTGGAGAGAGTCATCTGTCCTCTCCACCTGCCTGCGGCCGCTGCTGGTAGATTTTTTGGTCCCACTCCACCACTGCCCCAACCAATCGACCGGGATTATTGGGATTCGTAATTTTGCTGTCAGCTAGAGAAAAGGACTTTCACTTGTTATTTGTTGGTTCAGATTTTAGATTATGGGAGGTGATCCAGAAAAGCCGATATGGTCGGAACAATGGAATGTCGGGGCAGAGGGTTTATTTTTTCGAAACAAAGGGACGTTGGACTAGTGGGCTGTAGGACCAAAGGGAATTTTTCGGGTTATTGAGAGGTCGGAACAATGGAGCGTCTTAGGGGGGGCTTAAGAGGCCGTTTGGGCTTTAGCAGAAAGGGGGGGAGGGACTGAGAAGTTGTCGATGTTCAAATTATTTGGCTAAATCCTGGATCTTCACAATCCTACCTACAGCACCTTTTATACCCCCGAAAACCAGCAGCGCTCAGTGTTTACATCAAGGAGATAGTGGTGTGTCCTGTTATGGCCAAGGGTAGCGCACGGCTAATTCACCGGTGATAGCGTACTTTAGCCGGCTCTTGTAAAGTAAAAGTGAAAGTAAATAGTTAAAATGATATACTGTTTGAAAGGTAAGAAGTTAGACTTTCTACACCATAAAATTAACTAAAAACATTAATAGATCATTTATATTCGTATTTGAACAGATATTTTGATCGAACGTTAGCCAAAAAGTGTCCGAACGTGGACACAGTGACTATAGTATTTCAACTTAGTTTCCTTAATATCTGATGACGCATTGGGGTCATTTTTGGATTTATTACAGTAAATATATTACATATTGGACCTTTAACAATACAGTAACATGAGCTATTTCAATTAGCTAGATACATAGTTAAATGTAATTTGCTCTTACCAGCATAAGCAATCCCCACCAATCTGTCCCAAAACGTCCCAACATATGCCGTAAACATATTCTTTGTAAATCTTTACAATCATTCCCAAAAAGAACCAAGCAGGCCTGCCTTATTGCACTAACCAAATTGTCTTCAAAACTTGCCATTTTAGTGTGTAGCTTAAGTTTGTTGTTGTTTCCTGAAGCGAACTGAGTTTAAGCAACACACAGAAGGTGAGGGACATTGGGCGTGTGAGCTATGCACAGGATGTCAGGCATATCTGGAAATGTAATTCCGTTGATCCAGACTAAGATAGCCTGAAAAACAGGGCTGGAAAATGTATTTAGTACATTAATTTAATTTCTTTTAATCATCATCATCATTACAGTACTTACAGCTGGCTGGACAACATGGTGCATGTGACACAAAACAACTCATTATGCATGGAGTGATAGTGTGCATGTTGTTGCATGTATAATTACAATGTTACATTTATACAAACATGAATACTCAAATAATACACGCTACAATAACCTGCTTATTGCTTTCATTCCCTTGGACTCCTGGGCATGCACCTTACAACAAATGACAAGTTGCATCTAGAACACTGCAGTTTGCAGTAGTCATTACAGGTTGCAAACCATACTGTAGTGCAAAAGTTTGTAGCTCAAGCTTGTTTCTACAAAAGAAGTATACAGTGTGAATGTTTTATTGAGCTTTATCAATAAGTAACAGTCAGACCGGACAAATTGGAAAACAAGAATGTGCTATTGGAGAGTATTTGTGAGTTTGTGTGTGTGGATCAAGGTGTGCTGAAGTACATCTGCAGAGCAGGGGTGAAGATCAGGACTGTTCCAAGTATTGCCACTGTAAGAAAAGCCCACAGGAAAATCCTGTCCAACACCTGAGCCACGAACTTCCAGTCTTGAACAACCTGAATGAGACAGAGAGAGAGGGAGAGAGAGAGAGAGAGAGAGAGAGAGAGAGAGAGAGAGAGAGAGAGAGAGACAAAAAAGAAAGGTCCACAGGTGTGAATCTGTGTCAGCCTCAAGCACTTTTCACAATGAAAACATCCCTCATTCAGGACACAAGAACTAGTTTGTGTCCTTTTGATAGCAATTATAGAGCAAATGAGACCAATTTAACATACAATAAGCTGTAACAGTAAAATATATAAATATATAATATAAATATGCAAGCAAACACTTTTATCCCATGTCTGCCCACACACCTCCCGTATGAAGTGCTCCTTTTTGATGTGACGGCTGATGTAGCGAACAGAACTGGTTGCTTTCTCCAGCATGGCCAGCCAGGCTTGGTTCTCATCCTCTTTCCCTGCAAGGGGGCCTCTCTGCTGGCCAGGAGCCCCCCTCCTCCCCATACCTTTACGGGCCTTCAGCTCCGGGCTGCGCATCTCCATATCTGGAAAGTGGTATCTGAGGATAATGGAGACTAACTGTTTCATTCATTTTTACATATTTACCATCTAATGTACTGGCAGACAATTGAATAGTTGATATTTTGGGAAATAAACTTATTTTTTCTTTTCTTGCTGGGAGTTAGATGGGAAGATTGATACCACTCTTATGTCTGTACACTTAATATGAAGCTACCACCACGAGAGTTAGCTTAGCCTGGCTTAAAGACTGAAAACAGAGGGAAACTGCTAGCTTGGCTCTGTCCAAAGGTAACAAAATCTGCCTACCAGCACGTCTGATTAACAAGTTACATCTATTTTGTTTAATCCATACAAAAAACCAAAGTGTAAAAAAGACAATTGTTCGTTTCACGAGGGTTATGTGTGGGACTATTTCTTGGCCAGGACCAGTAACTTCCAATGGTCTCAGCTAATTGCCTGACAACTGCTTAGCTAGTTAAAAGACTAGCTGTTTCCCCATTGCAAATTTTTGTTATGCTAAACTACGCTAATCTTCTCCTCTAACTCTTGGAAAAAAAGCGAACAAGCATTTTTCCCAAATGTCAAACCATTCCTTAAACTAAAGTTAATCCTATATTACCTGTCAGTGTGCCCTCTCATACACAGCAGTCTGGGCAGTCTCTGAAGGAAGAGGCTCTTTACCCAGGGGGCCATGGGGTGGTAAGAAGCAGAGGAACGGTGGTGGACGTTGATGACAAACACAGTGACGATGATGGAGAAAGTGACAAAGATCATGATGAAGAGAAGGTATTCTCCGATCAGTGGGATCACCTGGAGATAGAGAAATGTAGTATTTAGTATTTATTTTAGTATATTAGTATTAATGTAGTCTATGTAGTTTTTTCCTTAAGAAATAAGGATGGGAACATAAGGAATTTATGACAAGAAATTAGTTTATTTACTACATCACAAAATGTAAAAACGTCACATTGTCTGCTTCTTAAAAGGGCACTCCACCATTTTCATCACATGACGTTTAGCTTGCTCTTCATGAGGAGTACCACTCAGCCTGTTAAATGTATCCTGTGGCTCTGGAGAGAGCTTTCTAAAGTTTGAAAAGAAATGTTTTTGAGTGCCCCATTAAAAATATTAATGCTGCAGTTGGTAACTTTTTTTAAGTTTTTATTTTTTTTTACTGAAACTGTTACTGTATCCTGACAGTAGTACATGATACAGATTATCTGTGGATAAAATCTTGATCCATTGCCTCCCCCTAGTGGCTTTTTCGCATAAAACAACCAATCAAAGCTGAGGAGTGCTCATGAACTAAGATCAAATGGTCAAACTAGGTAGCGCTGATTAAATGTAAATCAAGATTCTGTTACTGCATTGTCTATGTTTTGCCTCAAATTTTATTAAACATTTAGTGTACTGCTAAGCATAAAAATTAGAACGTTTGTGATCCAACGGAGCCTTTTTGAAAACAATTGAGCCAAAACCAAGCACTGCCCGCCAGCCGTAGTATCACCAGAGTAATTTTGCAGGCATTTGGAAAGAATTTTGACCTGACGATGGCGCTAGATGAAAGGTTAAGGCATTGCTGAAATTATACTGCAATCCATCAAATGGTTGTCAAAATGTTTCACTCACCAAACAAAAATGTTTGTCAACTTTATGGTGACACTACCGGAGAAAGAATTTAGGAGATCACCAAGTGATTAGGATTCATCATCTGGGAACCATGAATGCCTGTACAAAAGTTTGCCCCAGTAAATCTAGTAGATGTCAAGCTATTTCACTGAATGAGGTAAAACTGTGGTGGTGCTATATGAAACGTCAGAGGATCACCAAAGTGATGGTAGTTGAAGCTTTATTAGTGTATGTGTGGTACTTTTTACTTTGCATTGTGGGGTGATTTGATATAAAATAATCCTCAATAAAGAATATGGAATAGTGTAGTATATAGCATAGTGAAAAGGAAGTGATTTTGGATGCAGTCATTGTCTTTTTGAGCTCTGTAGTCTTCTGTATTGAACTGAGATGTATCTGAAGTCGATAGCTTCTTAATTGAGTTGACATGCAGTTTAAGCTGCAGTTAATTGAGAGGGCAGTAGTTGTGATCTGGGCATGCTGCAATTAAGATTCCAATTAAGATAACTGAACACAGGAAAAAGTAGGATATATTTCAGTAGAACATTTTTAAATGGAAATTGCCTTCTACCATTTTAGGAAACCCACCTTCGAGGATGAAGGGATGATTTCTTCTATGACCAAGAGGAACACAGTGAGCGACACCAGCACTGATGTGGAAAGTGACAGTTTCTCTCCTTCGTCTGATGGCAAATAAAACACCAGTACAGTCAGAAAGGAGAGGCCGAGGCATGGGATGATGAGGAAGAGGGTGTAGAACAAGGGCAATCTCTTGAGGATGAAGGAGTAGGTGACAAATGGGTACCAGTACACCCCATCTATCCTGCTTCCCCTTACTCCTGTGGCATTAAGGATCTCCCACTCGCCGTTATCGAAGAAGTCTTTACGGTCCACGTAGTGATCCACCAGGACCAGGTCCACCATGTGTCCATCGTAAGTCCAGGAGCCAAACTTCATAGAGCAGTTCTGTCGGTCAAAGGGGAAGAAGGTGACATCCATAGTGCAGGACGACTTGTAGCTGGCGGGGGGAGTCCATGTTATGGTACCATCCCAGCGCACAATGGCTTTGGTCATCAGGGAACCCTCGAAGCGACCGTCCGCACTGGGAGAAGATGAGAAAGAAAGGGGAATAATAAGTCATTAAGACCAGGCAAGGTAAGATGATCATTAAGGAAAGTAAAATGGATGTATGTGCCTCAGATTGTGCTACTGACGTGTGCAGAGTGCTGCCTAACTCACTTTTCATACAGGACGATGTCAGGTAGCCATATAGTCTCTGAAGGCACTCTGATGGAGGTAATACCTCCATAGTCATCTGGGTTCCACTTCAGCTTCACGTCAATCCACTCCTTTAAATAAATAAATAATAATGTATGTTAAGTAACATAATAAGACACTAGACTAAGCTTAGTGTCGCTTTGCCAGGCCTTCCCTCCGTGTGGACTTCCTCCGGCTAGTCCACACAGCATTCCGGGATGGGAGAAAAGCGTGCTCTGGGTTATTGCCAATCATAAATTCCAACATAAAGAAAGCAGAAGGTAACGGATATCCGGGCGAAAAGAGCGTGATCCTGCGGAATTTCCGGCAGCCCCGGAGCAATCCCCGAAGTGGAACGTCGTGAATATAGACTAGCTTAACCCGTCTTGTATGTGCATCTTTTCCATTTCAGCACCATGGACAGAATCAGACTGCTAACTGCACAAAGCAAATGGAAAATGTCTCTTCTTATTGCATTTTTTAAAATATGTGAATACAAAACATATTTCCATTACATTTGTGAGAGCTTTAATAGTCCTTCATTAAAATCATACACCATTATATGTGACGTGTGTACATGTTTTACATTGCAGCTAATAAACTGGTTATCGCCTAAAACATTCCTGCCATGGATAACCCAAACTGTTGCACAATTTAAGAATCCCTAGATGTTAAAATAGCACCCCACAATTTAATCATCCAGCATTTTCAAATGTTAGCGTTCATTTTTACCTGCCAGAGCCAGACATTTGTAGTCATCAGTTGGTTCTTTTCATCCTGCAGGAAGACAGGAAAGAAATTAGTTCACCATTTATAAATCTTAGTGGTGATTACTGTGAACAGTAAAAAAGGCTAATGAGGTGTTGATGAGCAAACCAGAAACTGGAGACAAAAATTTGAGTGGTATGAAAGAAAGTACTTAAACCTAGTTAAAAAGGAAGATTTTTTTCCCCAGAATGTGTTAATTGCTTCTCTTGCTTGCCACTAAGAAAGCACATTGGAACAGCTCGGGGGTTAAGTGCCTTGCTTCAGGGTACTTCTACAGTAATGAGCGAGCGAAGCACAAGTTACTCTCCAATATCACTGGCAATACTAATATATGTTCCGCTTCCTCATTTGCTCAATACGAAGTATCGACATATACAGTACGAGGACAAAAGAGAGAGGCATGGAAAGAGGGTGATGGAGAGGAGTAAGAGGAGGAGGACAAAGACTGTAATGAATTTCTGGTAGTCAGAAAGGTTTTTCTGTGTAAATTGTCGAGTTTCTTTGCAGGAAATGCTTCGCAGGAACATAAAGAGTTAAACTAGAGAAGAGAGAAAATCTATGGGATAGATTGATCAGCACTGAGGCACACCTGATTGCATGCCCATCTTCTCTGAAAACAAACATTGATCTGAGGTGGGTTTTTTATCACTGTAATTTAGCTAAAATATTACAAGATGGCAATGTTGGAAATGTTATTTCTGCATGGCAGAAAAACGAACATCAAAGGCTGATGTAGTCAAAATGTGTCCCTCTGTGGAGTTGTGGGAGCAGCTTTGTGTGTGTGTGTGTGTGTGTGTGTGTGTGTGTGTGTGTGTGTGTGTGTGTGTGTGTGTGTGTGTGTGTGTGTGTGTGTGTGTAAATAATAAATGCGATCTGGTTCCTCTCAGCCTGATGGCCTGATTACTTCCTCTGCTGCTATGAAAGACCACTTTGGACCTCTCTTGTAACCTTTCTTCTTCTCTCTTCTTTATACTCTATCTTCCTATCTGTGCCCCTTTAAATCCCACAGCTCCTTGCCCTCCTCCTCGTTTGTCCTCACAATTTTGTCCTCGGTGTTGCTTCTATACTATACCTCCTTTAATAGCCAATTGCCATTTGTCTTTGTATTGGCTTTTGTTTGCCCTGGTAATATTTTATAATTTCTTCTTAACATTAAATAGTAACCTCCTGTCCCTTCCTAAACAGATGATGAGCCATCTCTGAACAATCTCTACAAAATGTTTAGACTTCTTTCTATTTCCTCCCTTGCCTCTTTCTTCTTTCAAAATAATCATCTGTCCTCTTTGTAGGCTATATTCTTATTTGATCAGTGATGGTGAGTTTCACTTCCTTCTCTCCTTACTCATTTTCTTTCTTTCCTCTCTTGTTCCAAAAAATAACCCTCCGACATCAAAAGACAGTTACCACTTTTATTAACCATGATAAAAAAGCAATTTTAATGTCTGCAGAAAGCTTCCTTAACTTAACAGCATTAGAAGCATAAGAGCCTCTATGTCTGGTTCCACTTTACTCAAGGGCGCTCAGGATGTGATCACTGCAAAGACAGTTTAAAATACCCCCATCTATCTAAAATTGATATAATACATAATGTATGGCATGGACAGAGCCAGAGCTGCTATGTAGGACACAGAGGCCATGTCCTCACATTTTGATTTTATTAGTGGGCTTTATCTATTGGCTTTTCAAAGGTCAGCCTGATTTCATTGATGTTCCTTCTTCCCTTCTGCCTCTTTCAATATAACTAAAATGTAAAGTAATCTCACAAGCCGCATACGAATCAAATGCAGATGCTTTAATCAAAATCTGTTAAATATTGTACATAAATAACAACAACTTATTTATTTTTCTGAGAATTATGACAAAAACGGCCTAATTACTTTCATTCACATCCACTATGATATCCATTTTATATACAGTAAACCTATTCCCTTTCCCATCTAACACAATTACAGGAACCACAACAGCACAAACTGGCCTCCATCATCTGATCACCATAGAGTTGAAAACAAAGAACAAAGAACCAGGATGAATATCACAAGGTAGTATTCATGCAGGTTAACAATACAGTAGGATCGAGCATGTATGAGCATTGCTTTGCATATGCTGCTAGACACAGCACAGAAGGCCCATTTTAAAACTTAAAATAACTTGACACTTCTCTACGCTATATGCCTCCCGTGTGTTTGCGTATCCAGGTATTGTTTCCTCACCACATCAACCAGTTGTGAGATCTTGAGTCCAAAGCATACAGTGATAGTGTCGTTGGAGTGCAGGACAGGTCGCACCCACTTCTGGTAACCCCTGAAAAGGTTCCTCAACAAGGAGTCCTCCATTTCGGCCAGCGACACAAAGTCTTCCTGAGCTGGAAGGAGCCAGAGAAGAAAGTAGTGATGAGGACAAAATTGACAAGAAGCAAGCTTGGGAGAAAAACAGTGTTATAGTGTTTGTGAGAAAATAGCTATGGATATGATTATAAGTAGTGCTGGACCAATATCGCTGCTGCTTGTGACTTCAGATGTCATTGTCACTCTTTTCCAACTCTTACATGTTTAAGAACATGCAAAGACACAGTCATGCATGAACAAAGTGAACCACCTCCCCAAAGTCTCAAAAGCAAGTGGAGGGAAAAATTAAGTCAGGGCCTTAGAGTCACACACACACACACACACACACACACACACACATACACACACACACACACAGTCAGTCAACCCTGGACAGCTGGTCATGGCCGAGCGAATGCATCTAAGCTCCCAAGGCTGACAAAATGATCACGCTGACATGATCACCTCAGACAGAACAACTGCCAGGGGAGACAAGTTGAGCTCAGAGCACTTTGTGCAGCCAGGCACAAGACATAATAGTCAGTTATAGAGTGACGCTCACGCTGAGCAGGAGGCGATGCGATGAAGGAACAGTGCTTTCACTGCATCAGCCACCCGTTCGAGTGCAGACAGCTGGGAGATATGAGGAAGACAATTGCACAAAACACACTGTAACTCAGTTTAGTTCGACTTAGTTAAAAATGCACAGCCAGATTGTTCCAAGACTCATCAGTGGCTTAAAGTTTGCATACTTGATTTAACTGACAGCCAGCTTGTTCTTCAAGAGCTATACTGTATATGTCCTGTCAAATTGTCCTTGAGCAAGACACTGAACCTCTTCCCTGTTACTCATTGTAACTCACTCTGAAAGACGCAGATGACAGCGGCATTTGCTGGACGCTCAGAGCATTATGTGGTATTTGAGCTGCACAACAGAGCCTCCCTCAGTAACTCTATCAACTCTGAGCTCTGAGCATTCGACTACATAAGAGGAAGATATTTGGCATTGCCAATGGTAGTGTTGCAACAGAGACAGAGGCTGATAGACATTATAGAGAAGTTTGAATCAACAGCCTCTCAAACAAGGGGAATGGAGCAGAGGAATGGAGAGAGCTGATAAGGGAAGGAGTGATACAGAGTGACCCAGAGCAATTCCCTTCAGTGTCTGAGAGAGACAGAACAAGAGGGCAGGGTAGAGGTCGGTACAGAAGGGAAAGTGAACTGGGGCAAGGGGAATGAGAACAGACAGCAAAACAGATAGCAAGGAGAAACACATTTTCAAAGGTTCTGAACCACGCAAGCGAATCCCTCTCAGCCGACATGCGACACTTTATATTCTGCTACTATAATTCACACTGGAGAGATAAGATTTCGTTTTGGGGTTGATTTAAACTGAATTTCCGCTGAACAAAGATATTAAGAATGGTAAAAGAAAGTATGCAATAGCTGTACCATTATCTTTCTGTGTGTATGTGTTAAGTTGTCACTTGAAAGGGGCTATTTCAAGGTTGGTTTAAGGTTGCAGTTATTTTTTCAGGGGTCAACAGGGTCAACAGTCATGAAGGACATTCTAAGAAAAGCACAAAAGGTTGTATTTTAACCTGATGCCCCTATTTTTTCTAGCAATACTATGAAACAGTGCTCATTTTGGTACCTGGTTTTAAATTAATAATTATATTAGTTTAGTCAAATTTTAGTCTACTGATTTGTGTTAGTTTTAGTCTCATTTTTGTCATGCATTTTTAATTTTTCTGTCTTTGACAGAAAAGCATTTTGAGCATTTTGAGGCTACAGCTATCGCCAACTTAATTTTTGCAAGGTTAGTGAAAGGCACTGTTCTCTGCAGTAATACAACAGAATCAGTATATCCCATTATCATCGCCATCTCTGGCTGTATGAACAGAACCCCTCCCCCTCTCTCTCTCTCTCTCTCTCTCTCTCTCTCTCTCTCTCTCTCTCTCTCTTGTTCCTGCTCACCGGCTAGCGTCACTGCAGTTTTTGGAGTTTTTCTCAGCTATTTTGTTGCTGCTTCTTGTCCAGTTCTCAGTGAATTGTAGATTAATTTAGTCCATAAACCTGTTTATTCCAAGAAACGGTAACACCACATAACATTACTGACTGAGACATTAACAATAAGCTTAATCAAATTCTGAACAAATTATATTTTGTTGGGGGCAAAGTACACTTTTTTACTAATCAGGAGTGCCGGTGTTTGATTCTGCAGATGCATGCAGGTTGTTGAAGAAGACTGCATTAGAACAGTAGTTCATTTGTCCATTTGTCTGTATTTCACATACAAATTTAATTTCAATTTTTTTTTACTAAAAATGACACTTTTTGTCATTGAAAGGTTGCTTTTTAATTAGTTTTCATCTGTTTTTCATCACAGAAAAAGGCCATTACTAATGAAAAGGTTTCATCATAGTTAATATCATAGTTGATGATATTACTGTAACACTGCCATGTATTTTTGGATTCAACAAAACTACCATGGCACCTGTTTGGTTAAGTGTTGGATTTGTTTCAATGAGTTAGTTAGGTATATTTCTTGTTTTTTTCTGTTGTTTTCTGTTGTGTGCTGTCTTTAAATTAATTTATTTTCACTATTTTAAGGATTAGGCTTATTGTAAACAAATCCCATTAAAATACCAGAAGCAGTAATGTTTTAGTCCATCTCGTAATACTTGACTCTGACCCTATCTGTCTGTGGCCACACCAAGTCCATCTGTTCCAATTGGTCACAAATATATACTTTAATTTGTTTTTGTTAAAAGCTCAGGGGGGGCAAATCATATTTCCACCCCGTGCCCCTCTTCTAGCCCCCCCCGTGTTCAGACTCAGACAGATTACCTCCCATTGCATCAGATCCCCTGTAAAGCACTCCGTTTGTAAAGGCTTGAAAAGTGCCATCAGTACACTCAGTCAGCTGAATCCTATCTACCATCTTTACAGGAAGCTACTCTTTCTCATGATCCTCATCAACAAAAACACAGGAGCCAAACTAGTCAAACCCAACAGGAATCGATTCATCTACAAGAGCCCGCTCTCGCCCTCAGATAGAAACTGTGTGTGTGAGTGTGAGTGTGAGCGTGCGTGCATGTTTTGTTCATTTAGCCTAGGTGAAGAGGATAGTATTGATTAGAACGTAGAGTCTGATTGCTGGGGGGATGGGGATTACATAGTTCAGCATATGCATACACTCTTTGTGTGTGTGTGTGTGTGTGTGTGTGTGTGTGTGTGTGTGTGTGTGTGTGTGTGTGTGTGTGTGTGTGTGTGTGTGTGTGTGTGTGTGTGTGTGTGTGTGTGTGTGTGTGTGTGTGTGTGTGCATGCGTGCGTGTGCATGCGTGCATGTTTGGTTGATTTAGCCTAGGTGAAGGGGATAGTATTAATTAGAACGTTCAGTCTGATTGCTGGGGGGATGGGGATTACATAGTTCAGCATATGCATACACTGTGTGTGTGTGTGTGTGTGTGTGTGTGTGTGTGTGTGTGTGTGTGTGTGTGTGTGTGTGTGTGTGTGTGTGTGTGTGTGTGTGTGAGTGAGTGTAAGAGAGAGAGAGAGTTTACAGTTTGCTGATGATTGTTACAGACACAGGGGTGACCCAGCGTTCAGGCAAACATCCTGCCTTCTCCTCAATCTAAAACACCCAATGGTGGACACTTTTGTACGATCCCCTTCTCCATTCCATCATGGAACCACAGCGGGATGTACCACTGAGAGGGTTAAGAGGATTAGAAGGAAAACCATATATAACTTTATTGTTCACACACTAGTGCAAATGACAGGCAGTTAAACTTTGTGTTTTTGCCTTTTATGATTAGATAATATCAACTTTATTGATCCTACACAGGGGGGAATTCAATTACTACAGCAGGTCAAGAGTAAAAAAAAGTAGAGGAAATAAGTGATTGAGCGATAAAAATGCAACATGACACAACAAGACATGTCTTATTGCCGGTTAAATGATTGGCCACCGCAGGGTAATGTCAGGTTGCGTTTCTCCAAATGTTCAAATCTTTCTCAAATTTTTGCCGCAGGACGCTGTGGGTTTTTTCGGCTCCCCCCTGCGGCACCTATGGCCACAGCCTTAACACACTACCCCTATTCAAAATAAATGGGAAGACCTACTTTTACTACTACTACTAATTTTTTCCAGACTGTCTAGACTGCCTGAGTGTGTGTGTGAACGCAGCCTTACACTGTTTCTCAATGGAGTCATCACTGATTTCTAATAGATGCATAGACTTTTGGAAAATGGGACATTTTTGAAGACAAGAATCAAGACAGAATCATAAAGAAAGAAAGAGGGATCCAAGCTTTACAATCTAAGGTGCAGCCCTGCTCTTTTTTTACCCACAATGCAACAAAACAGGTATATCTCGAGGGTAACCAAGACTTTTCACAACGGTTTACCTCATCAGTCAAAAGGCCTTTGAGGCATGTACTGTACTGTACTGAATGTGAGCACACATGTGTTGGTTCACACATAGTCATTGGATGTCAAAGACACTGAGCATGACATGACCCGAGGTGACTGCATGTGTACAATATTACTGTACACAGCCTACACCTGCCGTTTTCATTGGAACTACTTACCACCAAAGAAATAGTCAGCATTGTACAGTATATCTGGATTATACAAAGTAACTGTGACATTTTTTTTTCTGGAAAGACATGTTGTGGTGTTGTTTTTTTCCAAGGCAAATATCTAAACAAAAGCCAATATATCTGCATGGTGCCAGAGAGAAATGAGGGTTTTTTGTAATTCTGGTGAACTGAACCTTTAAAGCACCCATATTATGTTTATTTTCAGGTTCATAATTGTATTTTAAGGTTGTACCAGAATAGGTTTACATGGTTTAATTTTCAAAAAACACCATATTTTTGTTGTACTGCACAGCACTCTCTCACTGCTGCAGATCCTCTTTTCAGCTGGTCAGTTTTAGCTACAGAGTGAGACCTCTTTACTTCTTCTGTACTATCTTTGATTGCACTCGCACATGCGCAGTAGCTCAGATGTAGATCATGTCAGCTAGCTAGCTCCATAGACAGTAAAAGAAAGGCTGTTTCGACAACTTCGGTCAGTTACAAGGCAGGATTAGCTGCTAGAGACTTCTAAATGAGGGCGCACATGGAAGTAGTTCTTTTGTAGATTATGGTGAACTTGTGTGTGTTGTAGCAGTGCTTTGCTATTGAGAACGAGGTAGCATGCATTCAGAAACCGTATCTCACTCAAACAGCATGGATGGTTTTTTATCAAAGTTTGTATGCGTGTGGAAGCACCAGAGACACAAAAGAACAAATCCCAGAAAAAGTTTTTTTTCATAATATGGGCACTTTAAATCCAAGCATGACACTGCATGCCAACCTGCTGACATAATTCCTTTGCAGGAAGCTCAGTGTCACTTTAAAATGTGATTCCACTGAACTGAACTGTGGACGGACACTGACAGCTAATGGGTCGCTGAAGATGGATTAATTATTTTCATCAATTTCTCATCACTTCTTCCTCCAGCTCTCTCTCTCAGTAGCACACACCCAGACACACACACACACGCACACACACACACACACACACACACACACACACACACACACACACACACACACACACACACACACAAAAACATGCAGCATGAATATACAGCAAGAGAGATGTACAGCATGTGCTGCCAGGAGCCCCTCCATCTCAAGATTAGAGTAAATGTTTACAGTAAGCTGATAGCAACACACACACATACACACACACACACACACACACACACACACACACACACACAAACACACACATACACACACGCACACACAGTAGGAAAAAGAGAGCACACAGCAGTTGGAAGTGTCTGCTTTTCTGCAGCTCAACACCCATTGACACAATATTTCATTCTCTACTTTTCATAACATAGCCATACCTGAGTTACATCTATAATATTTAAGGGAATAAATTCCCCATTCATTTCAATGTTTTAATTGTGCCATATTGTTCTCCTGCAGCGTGATTTACAGCCATGCTCAGCCATACATCCCCAGGGGGGCGCTGCGCTCCCATCCTTCAATAAATCATGAATGTGCTCCTCTCACCTGACCCCAACATTTTCTGCTCTCTGCTGATTCCCACACGATTAAAAGTGCAGTCACATCTGAATTATAGCCAACAATATGTCCGAATTTATTTTAATTTTTTTCAAACTCTTTCACCACCTAAGAAGCATTGGGCAGGACGCAGCACACTGGCCAATTAGCCTACTCTGTTGATGAATAAGACTGTAACGTGCTGGGATGCTGTGTTTTGATCTCGCAACACAACCCCAAATCCTCACCAGGGTTAAAATGCTTGTGCGTCCTAAGTCAACACCCTTTGTTTGGGTAAATAAGATGCTAGTAGCGCAGCTTCAAATATTTAAAGACAGATTCCCGATTCTTACCTTGCATAGTAGCCTTCCCGAGAACCAGGGAGAACCACAACACCGCAACCGCAAACTTCATGTTCCCCCTTTATCATCAACAACAGCGATCGGATGTATCCACAGCGAAGATCAAACCATGTTACAGTTCACACAGTCCTGCAGGGCGCATCACTCAAACAGCCGAGTGAGACCTCCGGAGTATCACCGCTGTGGGGTCCACTTTAAATAATGAAGGACAGACGGTTGTTGGTGGTGTTGTTTAACACGCACCGCCTTCACAATGTGGGGCAGCAGCAGCTTGTGTGATTTGTTCCCCCCTTATTACTGTTCTGTCGCCTGTTCTCTCTCCCCGCAGCCTCTTTCCGTGTGCGTTTGTGTGTGTCCCGGTGCAGAGATGGATGCTGCTGGAGCGGAGCCGGGCTGAGGGCGGGAAGGAGGAGGGCTGGCCCGTCAGAGGATGAAGGCAGGACGCGGACTGGGGAGGACAGATCTGGTAACCATCCTGAGCGATCTACCTTAAGGTAGATGGGTAAATAAATAAATAAATAAAGATAGATAGATAGATAGATAGATAGATAGATAGATAGATAGATAGATAGATAGATAGATAGATAGATAGATAGATAGGCCGACTTAAAAATACAAACTTACAACAGAGAATTTAAATGCATTTATATGAATTCTTATGTAGCCTATTTTTAAAAACTATTGTTTTTTTGTTTTGTTTTTTACAGCGCAGGTCACAATTTGTCATAATAACGATTTGTCCACAATCAGTAACTTCAGTTTTGATGTGAAATAATAGTACATAATGTACAAGGCCTCATTTCATACAATATTGTACAAAAGTATAGTGCAGGTGGATGCTGGTCAAATGAAAGGCAATGCAAAATAATCAAAAGTGAAGAAAGGGTTTTCCACACATTGAAGACTACATTTCAGGTCTGTTGCACTTCTGATTCAGCATCATTTGGTTTGGGCACACCAGAAGTGAGGACTGTTGCCCCTAATCACACCCACACAACAGCGATGTCACTGTACATTTTTTCATCACTGCAGAAAAAGAAGTTTGGGGCATACCAGTATTGCTTTATGACTGACATAAATGTGAAGCTATCCTTTGTCCCAGAACAACAAAAAGTGGTGCTCAAAACTTCACACCTTATCATGGCTGTCTTCAATCACGAACATGACTTCATCAAGGGTCCAACTCAAGTTACCGCACAACCGATAACGCTGAACTGCAGGGCTTTCCACTTTCTGATAAATGGCTTAAGATCATCTTTCAGTAAGTAGTGACTTGTAAGATTCCTCTCAGAAACCCATCACACTTTTATAGGCAGTGAGTCTGCACATTATCGTAAATCATCAAGAGAGTGCAGTTTGATGTTTCATTTATTCAGCTACACACAGACATACATGCCATGCCATGCCATGCCATGTCACACCATACACCATACATGGTATGCCATAATGTATTTATTGTCAGAGAGAGACTATGGGTGAGGCCGTGAGCACAAAGAATGTTTCAAGCAAAACTCAATCCATGCTAATGATATAAGGATACTGTGCACTGGAGTGAAAACAGGATCCCAGTTGACTGGAACAATGCACTCTGCCACATCACATCCTGACATCAAATCTGATTAGAGCCCTTAATGTATGTGGTCATCATGGACCCTGATTAGAGCCTGATTCTAGTGAGCCAACAAGACTGGAGGTGGTTGTGCTTTTATTTGACCTATGTATGTTATTCCAAAGCTCACCTTTCGCTGTTAAAAGGCAGAGTGGCGAAGACGAGCACTTACTGTAGCACAATCTATCTAATTACATGCTGTACAAGCTGAGCAGATGAGGTGATCTAGTTATCGATCTTGCAGAGAGTTTCCATACACTGTTGGGAAATTGAGAAATATGCATCTCCACCGGATTCAATTAGTCTCTGTTATGAGTGAACGGTGGTGGAACAGAGAGAAAATTAGACCTACATGAATATATTCAGGCTTTACAATAGGCGTAGCGGTTTTATTTTCCTCGCATGTAATATCAAATGCATCATTGTGTCACTGTGTAAAAGACAACCAGCAGAGAAATGATAGAGTGGCCACAATGGGAGTGGATTTATAGAGGCGCAAAGGTCCGACAGCCAGAGCATCTGACAGAGAGCAGAGAGCTCGGATTCATTTGCTTTGTGTCATTTATTCAGGCAATCAAATAAGCAGTTAGTTGACTCATAAAGAACATGTGGCAGGCCAGTGAAGGAGATGGATACTCTCTCTCTCTCTCTCTCTCTCTCTCTCTCTCTCTCGTAATTAAGTTTGAGCTAACAGCAGCTGGGAGATGAACTGCAAGGTGAATCATTCTGCACCCTCGCACAAACATGCAAACAAATGCATGGGATTTGATGGGTCATTCATTATCAACATGAACACACTTCTTTGCTGCACACATGCAAATGCATGACATGGCACCTGACTGCTATACTTGGCTTTGTGTATCCCATTAAATGCTGTCTTACTAAGGCACCTGATCACCGCTCAGCAATTGCCAAGTTTCTCCCACAGGGGAAACCCAAGGCACACACACACACACACACACACACACGCACACGCACACACACATATACACACACACACACACACACACACACACACACACACACGTATCAAGTAGGCACAACCTCTCTGCTTATCTAACACCCAAACAAACTCAGTGCACACAAACTGACAGTGCTTCAGTCTTGTTATCCAACGCTGGAGGTAAGTGTAGATTCTGGATGGTCTTTAAATTGCAGCCTACTTCAGTAAGTAGTCCCATTCCATGTTAATTAAGAAATAATGAGTTCACATTAAGGCCATCAGAGCTGAGGGGAGGTGGGGAGTGCAATCTGTGCTTTAATTATAAAAGAAATATGAAAAGTCCCATCTTTTTGACAGAATTGGCTGAACTATTTTGGAACAAAAGGACGATGAGTCTTTTTTTCTTTTTACCTATACATTTGATCACCCCTTTCTTTTGAGGAGGGACAGAGTAATTAAGTGTTGCACAAAGCAATGGGAGCCACTTTTTTCCACTTTCCACATTTGTGTGGAATGTATTTGTCCCTTATTGCAATGCATTGAAAAAGTGCCACAAAGAATATAAACAGTATGTATGTAACATAATGCAATGTTTCATGTTGTTGGAAGACTAGGTCACTGTAGAATCGCAGCTGCCCTATAGCTTACCTTAACAGACTAGTGCTTAATGCAACAACATAACGGTACGCTAGGTACATCTGGCTACACACACACACACACACACACACACACACACACACACACACACACACACACACTACCATGTACCAGTCCTGCTCCTGTGTGTGTTCAGTGGTATTTTCAATCCAAACTAAAAGGTAAACTATTATTGAAATAGGAGCATTTGCCCGTGGCTGTGTACACATACGTGTGTTCCTGTACATCTATCTTTATGAGAACCAACTTCGGGTTAAGCCCCTCAAAGAAAGACAGAGAGGATTACTGTAAATAAAGGGGGATTTTACATAGCAAGATTGGTTTACTTGTCATGAAGAGGACGCAGTATGTGAAAAGAGAGCTGTCTAAAGAAAATGAGCTTGATGTGAACATATCACATTTCAGGCTATTTCCGTTTAAGCTTGGAGACTACACATTTATAAAAGAAAGCCTGCAATACAAGCTGGAGGTGTCAAACAGGGAGGATCTTGGGGTTCTGGATCTTTACCCATAGAAGTGTATCAAATACAGGATATTTCAGACTGCAAAGTTTGAAATTGTTTTTAAATCAGTCATTAGCAAGTCCCATATTATTTGTTCTTTATGGAAGTAACAGTACTTTTTTTTTTGGGGGGGGGGGGGCATTTTCGGCCTTTATTTCATAGGACAGCTGAAGACAAGACAGGTGAGAGAGAGGGTGAAGACTTAGAGAAAGCTGAGATGATTCAGACTACAAATCCCTACTGCAAGAGCTGGGACGTCAGCTGCTGGCATTTGTCACACTAATGTTTTGTCACGTTATTATCCTTCCCTACCCATCTCCCACTGTCCCTCCTTTTTATATCAGTACTTCTTTATTTATATTTCATAAAAATGTCATTTTCATTGGGATGAACAAACAAATCTAATCGTAATGCTTGTGTGCAGGTTGTGTGTTTTAATGTAGGTTAATAGCAAGTTACTTAGACAGGAAACATAACCCACAATGAGAAAATATGGAGGACTGAACAGAAATCACTTTTTTTGTCTGGAGTTCACATTGTCTTGCTTGACTGAAAGACTGCACAGGCTAGAATGGGTATGTGAAAATGCAGCCAACTGGTTCTCTATGCTGTTGTTAGACTCCCAGGAGAATGTGCTTTCAAAGTTCAGGGTGGAGAGCTCTCTGTAAGAGCTGTTGCACGTATGTTTGCACACACACACACACAACCCCCCACCCCCCCCCTCCCCACCACCACCACACACACACACACACACACACACAGACACACACACACACACACTCACACTAACAAACAGCATGGCTCAGATGCTTAAGAGGCTGGAAAGCGAGTGAGGAGAAAACCGGAGAGTTTAACAGACATGTCAAAATCATACCTGAGAAAAGCTAAAAACATAAAATGAAAATCAGAACATAAAAGAAGCGGCAGACGAAAAAGAAAGCCAGCAGAAAGACACAAGGGGTCGGGGAGATCGGAAACCGCGATCCGTTGCTGATTATGACAAAGCGATAAGTCTGATTTTCTGCCCCAGTTGCCGTGGCAGCCAGGAGCAGCTGCAGTGGCAGGGTAACATTGGCTCTGCAATTCCATTTCTCCGTTCCCCGAGCCGGTCGATTATCAATGATACGGAAAAAGCAAGGAAGATCAGGCCCGCTGCCGAGCAAATGCTGGTGCCACAAGAAGCAGGAGGAGGGTGAGGCAGATACTGAGAGAAATGGTTAGGGAGAGAGAAGAGAAGATGTTGGCTTCGTTAGTACACCAGTTCATGCCTAAAGGCATGATGGACGGATAGAAAAGGGAAGGGAAGACAATCACATAAACATATGCGCACACAGAAACTTGCCAGTTAGGGAGGTAATGTGGGTGGTGATGGCGCAGTGAATATGACACATGCCTTTGGTGTGAGCGATCTGGGTTCAATTCCCACTGCAATACATCAACCAATGTGTCCCTGAGCAAGACATATAGCATATATAGCAGATATAGCAATTGTAAGTCGCTTTGGATAAAAGCATCAGCTAAATGAGATTTAATGTAATGTAAGCATATCTACTTACAATAATTCCCCTGAGACTGAACATGAATCATATGTGTAATGCCACATCACCTCGTATGAGATGGATGGTAGAAATTGCTCAGAATCCCAAGTTAATGACTTTACTCAAATGTCTCATTACAAAGTTGGTTATGTGAGCGTGACCAACTGTAATTACATTGAGTGTTCATGTTTGTTTGCTTTTCAGGCACTTCCAAATTATTAAGCACCAAGTCAGAGATATTGAAACATATTGAATGTTGACTGCTGCTTTAAATAGCCAAGTTACCGTTAATAGCTATTTTTTTTGTTCACTTGACACAGATTTTATGAAATGGCAACCCGTAAAACTACGTCGTACGATTGAATAAGTGCAGACATTCCTCTGTTTGGTTGCCGATTAAAGGATTCAGCGAGTGTCACGTTGAAGACAATGATGAATCACACCTACACTGAGGGGGTTCTATCCACAGTGGAATAGGAAAAGAGAAAAGTAATGGTATAAAAAAAGTGAGCAGAGCCGTACCATGCAGTGGAAACACAGCTTACAAAATACTTGTACAAGCCAGACCTCAAGGATGAGGTTGGTTTAGCAAATGTTTGTGTGGCACACCCAATTAGTGTTCACAAGACATTTCATGTATATAGTATAGATATGATTAAATAGTATCTCTCTCTATAAATATATATTACTACTGTCACTTTAAGGAGTGACACAGCGCAATCAGTTGCATTCCGGTTGCTATGGGGACGGCCCTCCGCTCGCTCTCAGATGCAACTTGGGAGAAGACGAGAAAATCTGCTGTGTCAAACTCTCCTTTTATTTCACCTGTCTTTTCAGGAATTTAAATTTGTTACCCAGTCTCCTTGTCTGGGACCCGTAACAAATTTTGGGGGCTCGTTCCGGGATTGACGCCACCGCTAACAGCTGTTGGAGGACACCAGTCCAGTGATCCATGAACTTGTGGACCAGACTCTTCATCAGAGCGAGGGGTCTGTCCGAATTCAGAGCATCTGACTGTTGCCAGAGCGAGGGAGTTCGAGGGCCACGGGCATCTGACAACTGTCCACCATGAGCCACGAGAGAAAGAAGCTGGTGTGGTCCATCAAGAAGGGACTGTTCCGTCTGTCTGCTGATGAACTATTCCAGCTTGCAACTGACATCCTGCCGACACCCGACCAGGACCCAACTAAGTTGCACCAACATGATGATGAGTGGTATTGAGTGGTTGTGCTCATACATGGACAGTGTAGCTTTACTAGAGTTGGAGGATGAGGGCATGTCACAGTTACTTCTGCTAAAAGATGAGGTTGACAGAATGATTAACAGCCATAGTCAGAGTGTGGGTCATACAGGGTGTAGTGGAGATTCTACTGTGTCTGATAAGCCGGTGACATCTGGTGTTGCACACATGAACACCCAGGGTGCCAGTATGCCCACTGCGACAACAGATTTAGCTTCTCAAACTAAAGACCTTGAAACACAGATTAGCAAATTGGTTGCTGTGTACAATGAACTCAAGCTAAAACAGAGTAGAGCTCCACCCACAACACACATGGTTGGCAATCCACCCACTGCTCGTGACACCTCACATACCACCCATAGCACAGAAAGCACGATTGCCCTTAGAGACCTCCCCCTCCTGCAAAGGAAAGAGTTCAAGATACATGGTGGGCAAATCTGCGCTAACACTTCAGAGATCAGTTACAACAACATCACGAGACATATTGATGAAGGCCTCAGAGAAAATCACACTGAAGGTGAAATCATCTGAGCCGTGCTACATGTCATAAAGCCTGGCAATTTCAAAGACATGCTTACTAGTAAAGAGGACATGACGGTAGGTGAACTTAAGAGCTTCCTTCAGTCACACCTAGGGGAGAAAAGCAGCACTGAGCTCTACCAGGAACTCATGACGGCCAAGCAGCACGAGCATGAAACACTGCAGCAGTTCCTGTACAGGATGATGGTGCTGAAACAGAGAGTGATATTCACATCCAAGCGGGCTGATGCAGACATCAAGTATGAGGCACTTACAGCACAGAATGTGTTCCTCCACACCATCTATCAGGGCTTAAGCGAAAAGCATGACGACGTCCGTCGTGAGTTAAAACCCCTCCTCTCCGACCTTGCAGTCACTGATGAGGCACTCTTGAGGCAGGTCACTAAAACAACAAGTGAGGAGAGTGAGAGAAAGCGACGCTTTGGGCGCAGCACTCGTCCAAGAAACGCTCATGCTCAAAGTACTGAAGCCAGCAGCAGGGACGAGAGTACAGGGAAGTGTACCGCTGACCCCAAGGATGAGGAGATTCATCAGTTGAGTGCTAAAGTACAGGCCCTGACCCAAGTAGTGAACACCCTTCAGTCCAGTGCCACAGCAGCAAAGCCAGCAAACCCAGAGTTTCGGCCGCAGTGTAACTGTGGCTGCCCCAATAGGCCGAGTAGACCACTGAGAACAGAGAGACCCTGTGGCTGCCCCAGTTGTATTGCTAATAGCTGTCCTGACTGCAACCACTGTTTCGCTTGTGGGGAAGAGGGGCACCGTGCTGTGGGATGCCTGAAGAGGACCAAGCTGTTGGGAAACGCACCCCGGTCACGGCAAGGGGACTACCTGTGATCGGCTATAGCATCCAGTCCCATCAACATGCTGATGCGCCAGGTTCAGCACGGGTTAACTAAAACTTGACTCGGGTGCTCAGGTCAGCATCATCAGCCTTGCCTGGAAGGAAAAGCACTTTCCCCAACAACAACTACACCCCCTCAGTGAGCTTATGGGTGATAGAGGCCTTGACCTTACAGCTGCTAATGGTGAGCCAATACCATAAGATGGATGGGTTGAACTCACCTTTAACCTGCCTGGCAATGAAGATCCAAGACTCGACATCCAAGTACCCTTTCTGGTCAGCCTTGCAAAACCTATATTAGGCTTCAATGTGATCCAGGAGCTAATCCAAGGATGGGAGGGTGGAGTTGAAGTTGTCACCATCATTGCTCAATTGCTGCAGAAGGCCATGCAGATTGAAGAGGACACAGCTAAGGCCATTGTGAACTTTGTGCAGACCCAGGAACACACCCAGTCCCCAAACCCCTCTACAAGGAAGTCAAGGAGTATGTCCAGGACTTGCTGGCTAAGAAGTGGATCGTAAAATCAAAATCCCCTTATGCTGCTCCTGTTGTTTGTGTCCGCAAGAAGGATGGGACCTTGAGGCTGTGGATTGATTACCGGCTGCTAAACCAAAAGACCGTTCCAGACAGACACCCCCTGCTCCGTATTCAAGATCTTATCGACACGCTGGGTGGGTACAGCTGGTTCTCAATCTTGGATCAAGGAAAAGCCTACCATCAAGGTTTCATTGCAGAGGGGCCACAGCACATGACTGCATTCATCACTCCATGGGGCTTGTATGAGTGGGTAGGCATCCCTTTCGGCCTTTCCAATGCCCCAGCAGCATTCCAGAGGAGTATGGAGGAGATGCTCAGCTTCCTGCGGGACGAATGTTGCATCCCCTACTTAGATGAGGTCCTCTGCTATGCCAAGACATTTGAAGCTCATGTGGAGGTACTGAGACATGTTTTGAAGGCCCTCCAACGCCACGGTGTGAAGCTCAGACCAACAAAGTGCAAGCTCTTCAAGAAGGAAGTCTGCTATGTGGGAAGACTGTTGTCTGCTGAGGGAGTAAGACTTGACCCCAAGGATCTGGAAGCCATCCAGGCATTGAGAACCAAGACCCCAACCACCGTGAGAGAAGTCCGTAAGCTGCTAGGGTTCCTCAGCTATTACCGGATATATATCCGAGACTTCTCAAGAATTGCCAAGCCAATGTATGAGCTCTTGCAAACAAAACGCCCTGCCACTGCTACGCCTCTACCCAGAACCAAGAAGGGGAAAGGAGCACAGCTGTCATCCAAGACTCCTGTCCAGTGGAGGGAAGAACATCAAAGGGCCTTGGACCAGCTCATCCATGTCCTGTCAAACCCACCAGTGCTTGCCTATCCGGACTTTGACCTCCCCTTTGTCTGACACAGACACGTCAGAAAAAGGACTTGGTGCTGTGCTGTACCAATGCCAGGGAAACTCAGAGTGATCACCTATGGGTCCAGAACACTCACACCTGCCGAGCGCAATTACCACCTTCACTCAGGCAAGCTTGAATTTCTGGCACTTAAGTGGGCAATATGTGAGAAATTCAGGGACTACCTCTTCTATGCACCCAACTTCACTGTGTACACGGATAACAACCCGTTGACATACATGATGAGCACTGCCAAGCTGAATGCTGTCGGTCACCGGTGGGTGGGTGGGTGAGCTCGCTGACTTCAGGTTTTGAGGTGAGATACCGACCGGGAAAAGCAAACGTGGATGCAGACACACTGTCAAGGTTGCCGGTGGACATCAACAGCTATGTCGACTCCTGCACAGAAGAGCTGTCGAGAGACAACATTTGGGCGATGTGGGAGGGCAGTAGAGCTGCAAAACAACAAGACGTTGCTTATGTGGCTGTCCTGAACCTCTCTCAAGTCCCAGCATCTCAGTCACCAGAACTGCTCCCTACCATAAGCCGTGCCAAACTCATGAAGTCTCAGCAAGATGATCCCGCCATCAGTCAAGTCATCAGATTAAAAGAGGACAGCAATACACTGACCAGTGACATGAGGAGAGGAGTAAGTGGACTGGCGAGGAAACTACTACATGAGTGGAAGAGACTACAGCTGAAAGATGGTCTGCTGTACAGGGAAACCAGTCAGAGGAGTCAACTTGTCCTGCCTTATCAATACCGATCCATGGTCCTTAAACACCTCCATGATGACATGGGGCATCTGGGGACAGAAAGGGTCTTGGGCTTGGCAAGAGACTGCTTCTACTGGCCATACATGAAACAGGATGTTGAAGCCTATGTGACAAGGATGCAGGAAGCATATAGACTCGCCTCAGAGAACAGTCAACTGTCCAGCTCTCGAGGAAAGAGGTACTACGACCAACATTTGAAGGGTGTTGTCCTTGAGCAGGGTGACCGTGTCTCGGTGCAGAACATGAGGGAAAGAGGGGGCCCCGGAAAGCTACGGTCGTACTGGGAAGGCACAGTTCAGATTGTGAGGGAGAGGATCGCAGATGGGCCTGTGTATAAAGTGTCTCCAGAAACAGGTGGAGGTCGAGTACGAACTCTACACCGCAACCTGCTTCACTTGGTCAACGATCTACCTGTGGATTTACCCCAGTCATCACAGAGACCACCTGTTGGAGAAAGAGGCTCACCGAGACACCTACCTACTCCATCAACAGACCAGCCACAACGGAGAGCAAGAAACAGCCCTTCACGCCACACAGAGAGATAGAGTGAGTGGCGCCCAAGCAGTGACTCCTCCGACAATGAGGATGAGCCTTGATACTGGTTGAGGATACCATCAAGAATGGAGTATGAGAACAACCAAGCCCAGCCTCTTCACAAGTTTCAGAGGACCTACAGTCCAGTAGCCTCCCCCCCGAGACCCAACTTGCCCCAGCAAATCCTACCTGAAAGGGAAGACCAGTGGACTGAGGGTATACCTCCAATGAGAGAGAGCATGCCTGTGGTGGAAAGCAGACAGATTGAGCACAGAGCACATCAAGAGGAATACCTACCTGTCCCTCCAAGGCTTGCAGAATATGGACAGGAAGGTGCCATGCAGGAGAGGCTGATAACCCCCGAAGCAGTCAGTGAACAGTCCAATGATGAACAGTCCAGCCCGCTACCGATGCGGAGGTCCACACGTGAAAGGAGGCCTGCCCAGATGCTCACGTACAACTCCTTAGGACAGCCCTCTTTCCAACCCCCAGCCAGCTGCAACACAGTAGGGGCCTATGGGCCACTGCCAGTGCCACCATGGGAAGTGCGGACATACGGCAGTCACTTCCAGACACCACTACCATACC